>NC_041387.1:428343813-428373567 GCF_002162155.2 Triticum dicoccoides | reverse complement strand
CGTCATCCTCATTGTGGGGCGCCAATGTGTCCTGCGATGTGCATGGTGGCGATACTAAGAACACCGATGCGTCCACCTCGACGCGTGGCGGCGAGGAGTGGAACACCGATGCGTGACCCTTCGTGCGGGGCAGCGAGGGGCACCAAGGTCTAGGGAGGGGTGATGCCATTGTGGTCAACAAGTTCGTAATTGAGAGGGAGGGCGAGGAGATAAAGGCGATGAATGTGAGTGTTCTACCGAATGCCGTGGGAGGCACATTATTTATAGCGAGCAATGCTACACCTGCCTAAGATATGTTGCATGACCAACGTAACAACTTCTTTTTTGGACTAGGTGGGCATTTTTTTGTTGGAGGAAATTAGGGTAGGGGGCCCACCGAGCTGAATTCAGGGGGAGGGGATGGAGATATTGGTGGTCACAATGGTAGTACTACTAGTATCTCATGTATGCAAAGTAGACAATTCTTTCTTTTGTGGGTTGCAAATTTTGCTGAGGTGGCACATAATTAAACGAGGAAAGATGGGATTGAGTATCATGATACAGTATGCATGATACTGTATTATATTAAATATGTACCATTAGTATATTGTGCACTACTCTATATGATACTTACTTCTCATTGTGATGAGGATTACATAGCCCATCTTTGTTGTCACGTTAATCATGTAACATTTCTTTATGTACTAGGTGTAGAAAATTTTGCTATATGTGAGCCTTTTGGGACTCGGCAATCTCATTACCATGGGTATCAAAACTAATAATATTATTGGGTATGAAAAGGTTAAGTGGTGAGGTTGCAGCAAGCACTAAACATTTGTAACCAACTAATCATATGAATACCAGAACAAGATGAGATAAATCCTATGCATAAACGGACACAATATAGTATGATCAAGAAGTGATCCTGAACACCTAGTTATGAGTCATACATAACCCCACCATGTTTTCTTCTTGATCTCAATATCACAAGAAGAGGTGATCACAGTTACCCACACGGTTGGTGAGTCTTAGTTAGATTTAGTTCGAAGTTCTTTACAACCAGATATTATATTCCAAGTCACTGCATAACCGCGAGCACGGCTTTTCGAAAGATTTAATCCGGTAGGGATGCTCCAACTCATCCATTATAAACTAGCCACATGCCTACATCGGAAAACCTCGACATCGGGATAGCCCAAAGCATCGTCGAAGTCCGGTATACAAGTCCTTCGTCTAAGGTAAAATAAGTACAGCAAGACCTCCCGGCGTGTCGACAATCCCGATTGGATCCAGCCGCATCTCGTAGTCGGGACACAGCCAGATCGTCTAAGTTTCCGGCTAGCACACCCGTTGGTGGCCCTGGCTACTTCAAATTTAGGACTAACACCCTCAGCAATGGTCCACCTGTATTATGGTGTATTAAAAGAATCCACGAGGTGATCAACCCTTGTACGTCAATTAATTATCATTATTATTATGAGGGCAAATTTTATTAAACTAACTAAAAATGTAAAATGCTTAGAATTTTGTGTAGATTCACAATAATACTGATAATTAATTGACGCATAGGGGTTGATCACCTCATGGATTCTTTTAATACAACATAATAGAGGTGAGCCAGTGCCGAGGGTGCTCATCCGAAATTGGCAGTAGCCGGGGCAACCAACGGGTGTGACAGTTAGAAATTTAGCCAATCCGGTCGTGTCCTCACTATGAGATGCGTGCGGCTCCAATCGGGATTGTTGACACGTCGGGACGTCTTGCTGGACTAGTTTTACCTTAGATGAAGGGCTTGTACACCGGACTCCGACGATGCTTCAGGCTATAGCAATGTTGAGGTTTTCCAATGTAGTCATGTAGCTAATTTATAATGGATGAGTTGGAGCACCCCTGCAGGGTTAAATCATTTGGAAAATTGTGGTCGTGGTTATGTGGTGACTTGGAAATTTATAATATCCTTTTGTAGAAAACTTCAAACTAAATTGAATTAAAGCTCACCAACAGTGTGTGTAACCGTGATCATCTCTTCTTGTGAGATTGGGATCAAGAAGAGAACACTGTGGGGTTATGTATGACTCGTAAGTAGGTGTTCAGGATCACTTCTTGATCATGCTAGATCGCCCGTTTATGCGTAGGATTTATCTCATCTTGTTTTACTACTCGTATGAGTAGTTGGATACAAATGCCTAATGTTTGTTGCAACATCACCACTTCACAATTTCATACCCACTAAAGTATTGTTAGTTTTGAGACCCATGGTAATGAGATTGCTGAGTCCCAAAAGGCTCATAGATACTCAACAATAGATGCAGGTACAGATAAAGTGATGCTTTAACACGAGAGCTATGCTTGTTCTTTTTGGAGTACTTCTTTTTCTTCGATGAGCATTAGGGAGATCCTCGGTCGGCAGCCTGGGATTTAGGCAAGGTGGTCATCATGTCTGTTTATTTGCGGCCTCTTAGGCCATATTTGGTTTTCATCCGTAATCTGATGTTGTCTTCTTGAACGATGTTGCTTTGTGGACCGTGATATTTATGTTGTGGCGAGTGTAAGCCAATATAAATGCTTGTATTCTCATCTATTTAGTTAATGGCATTTTATGATGATGCCCACCTTGTTTTCGACATGTGAAACTTGCTTGTATGTTTTAGTCACATGTTGGGGCGTACCCAATAAGCGCTTTTACCCTTCTCGAGAGTCGTAAGATCTTCGATGAGGTTAGGACCGCATGTTGAGCATTACACACCCACACAACACTTATCAAAGCAATGATCATTAACATAATGAATCATGGTGAAAGTAACTTGACGAGATTCCCTTGTGTCCTCAAGAGTGTTTTAGCCATTATAAGAAACATCTCCATCTTGTCCATAGCATACATAAGGATTGTGCCACTCGTTGCCCCTATTTACTTTTGTTACTTGTTACTTTGATACGAATTATCTTGCTATCAAACTATCTTTGCGGCACTTGCAATAAAACCTTGCTGCAAACTACTTGTGAATTCCTTCTGCTCCTCGATGGGTTCGACATTCTTGTCGAAAGGACTACGATTCCCTTATACTCATGTGTTATCACCGAATAGGCCTTACAAAAATGTGTATGTGTGTACTAAATTAAATCAATTTTTCTTTCTAAAAAAATTTAGTTAAAGCTAATATTTTTCATGACTTTGTTATAGTCGGTTTTTATTTTTTTGGGTTTCTACTTTATTTCATTTTATTAAAAAAAGGGCAACCTGGTGCATGTAGCTCCCGCTTGCGCAGGGTCCAGGGAAGGGTCCGACCACTTTGGGTCTATAGTACGCAGCCTTTCCCTACATTTCTGTAAGAGGCTGTTTCCAGGACTTGAACCCATGACCTCATGGTCACAAGGCAGCAGCTTTACCACTGCGCCAAGGCTCCCCTTCACTTTATTTCATTTTATTACATTAAAATTTTAAGAATTTAAAAGTATCATTATTTTCAAAAATTGTTTGCGAATTTTAAAATGCGAGTAAAATTTCAAAATGCTCGTGAATTAAAAAAGGTTAGTAATTTTTAAAAAAAATCAGAATTCTTATTATATTCATTAAATAAAAATATTCACTAATTTAAAAGCTGCTCAGAAAATGTTCATGATTTCAATAAATTTTAATCAACTTGAATTTTTTATCAAATATTGAAATTACTAATATATTTTAAAATATATACACAAAACATCGGTAAATTTGAAAAATAATCACAAATAAAAAATGTTCATGAATATGTAAAAAATATAAAAGAAAAATAAACAAAATGAAATGAAAAGTGAAAATTAAAATAGAAAGCCGACTAGAAAGCTGAATGAGAAAATACTGAAAAGTATAAAAAAAAGTCAAGGTTTCCTAAAACGGGGTGAGCATGAGATAAGGAAAATCCTATAAAACACTTTTTTTACCGTAAATAGTAGGAGAACATCCTACTGTAAAACAATTAATAAAATATGAGAGTATATTTGCATAGTTTAATTACAATCCATCTCCCTTTGGGGGAAGGGCAAGAGAAAGTATCTAATGAAGAGAGGAGAGCAGAAGAGGAATGAGATTCTTATGTTTTTCCTTGACCCTATAGGTAAGGAGGGAAAGGTCTATTTTGAGTCTCTGTAGCCAAGACAACCTAGAAAGAATGATTCCTCGAAAGTATTTGTTGTTGTGCTCTTTCCAAATGCTCCAAGATGCCAATAAGAATATTTCCATAAAAAGTGGTTGGCCCCAGGCTGCTTTGGCGAGGGATATATTTTGGAGTCTGGATCCCCCATGTGGCCTCTCAAGACCCAAACTAGTCCAGCATTGGGCACTGAAGTTGCATTCAAAGAATAAATGTTCCAATGTCTCTTCTGTTTGTTGCCCACAAAGAATGCAATCATGGTTCTCTCCAATGTTGTAGTGTCGTCGTTTGAGCATATTCCTTGTGTTAAGGCGATTCGAAAGGAGGAGCCATCCAAAGACTTTAATCTTCATTGTTGATTTAGATTTCTAGATCCACTTAAAGGCTTGATGAGCTTGTATGTCTCGAAAGCAGAAGGTGTAGTACTTGTGAGTAGAGAATTGCTTGGTTCCCCAAATGTATGCCCATATATCCTTGTGCGAATGCTCATTGGTAAGAATAACATCAGTAGGGCTGTCTGACTTCTGCATGGGCTTGTGGGGAGAGTGGTCGATGAAATGCTTCCCCAAGTGACGTGATGGCCAAGAAATCTCTAACTGAGATGTCTTCATTACTTGTGTATGAGAACGCTCGTGGGTAGGATTCGGCTAAAATGTTTCCTCTCCAATCATCTTTCCAAAATAGAACATTTGCACCATTTGTCACTTGTACCTTTGTGATTCCTATGTATTGTTGGCATGAGCTTTATCACATCTTTCCACCAGAATGATCCTCATGGATCTGCTGCGTGTGAGGTTTGCTCCATGTAGTAGGTGTTTCGGATAAGTTGCACCCAAGGCACATGCTAGTCATTGTAGAATTTATGTAGGTATTTGAGTAACAAGGCATCACCCTGTATCCTAAGATCAATCATTCCTAGTCCTCCACTTTCTTTTGGTTTATACACCATATCCCAAGAAGCTAAAGAGTTACTTTTATCACCCTGCTTAGTTTTCTTGGTCCATAGACATCTTGAAAGTGCAACTATCCCTGGGTGGTTTTGGTAATGATCAACAACATATAGCTCATTGAGCTAATGCTATTTCAAGATGAATATTTCAGGAAAGTTCAATGATTGGCATGGCATGGATTAGGAATGTGGACCCCTCAAAATGCTAAGGACAAAGGATTGGCTCAAGCTCTAAAGCTCAAGACTCTACATTTTACTTTTAGTGATCCAAGATCACATTGAGTCCATAGGAAAAGCCAATACTATTAAAAGGGGATGAGGTGTTGCTTAATGGCTTGCTTGCTCAAAATTCCTAGTGATATGCTCCAAAAACTCTCAACCACTTTCTCATATCCACATATGTCCCAAATCAAAAATCAAACTCGGCCCCACCGATTTGATCTATCCGGCGCCACCGAGTTCATTTGACATAGCCACTGCCAGAAACCCTAGTCACTTCGGTCTCACTGATAGGGATCTCGGTCTCACCGAGATGGGATTGCAAACCCTCTATTTCCCTTCGTAACATTTCGGTCTAACCGAGATGAGTGATCGGTCCCACCGAGTTTGCAATGCAAACTCCCTGTTTCCCTTTCGTAACGTTTCGGTCCCACCGAGATGAGCGAATCGGTCCCACCGAGTTTGCCTGACCAACTCTCTGGTTAACTTATTACCAAAGTCGGTCTCACCGAGTTTGTGTAATCGGTCTTGCCGAGATGACGTTATGCCCTAACCCTAACGAAATCAGTCCCATCGAGTTGACGTGTCGGTCCCACCGAAATGCCTAATGGTCACATTATGAACTAAATCAGTATGACCGAGTTTTCTGATTCGGTCCCACCGAGTTTGGTAAATTGTGTGTAACAGTTAGATTTTGTGTGGAGGCTATATATACCCCTCCACCGTTTCTTCATTCACGAGGAAAGCCATCAGAACATGCCTACACTTCCTGCATTCATTTTCTGAGAGAGAACCACCTACTCATGTGTTGAGGCCAAGATATTCCAATTCTACCATATGAATCTTGATCTCTAGCCTTCCCCAAGTTGCTTTCCACTCAAATCATCTTTCCACAAAATCCAATCCTATGAGAGAGAGTTTAGTGTTGGGGAGACTATCATTTGAAGCACAAGAGCAAGGAGTTCATCAATAACACACCATCTATTACCTTTTGTAGAGTGGTGTCTCCTAGATTGGTTAGGTGTCACTTGGGAGCCTCCGTCAAGATTGTGGAGTTGAACCAAGGAGTTTGTAAGGGCAAGGAGATCGCCTACTTCATGAAGATCTACCCTAGTGAGGCAAGTCCTTCGTGGGCGATGGCCATCGTGGGATAGACAAGGTTGCTTCTTCGTGGACACTTCGTGGGTGGAGCCCCCGTGGACTCGCGCAGCCATTACCCTTCATGGATTGAAGTCTCCATCAACGTGGATGTATGATAGCACCACCTACCGGAACTACGCCAAAAATTTCCATGTCAACATTGCGTTTGCTCCCTCTAAACTCCTCCCTTTTACCTTCATATGCAATGATTTACATTCCGCTGCTATACTCTTAGAAATGCATGTGTAGGTTGATTGCTTGACTTGTGTAAAGTTGCTAAAATCTGCCAAGACTTAAAATTGGGAAAAGGCTAGATTTTTATTTGGTCAAGTAGTCTAATCACCCCACCCCCTCTAGACATACTTTCGATCCTACAAGTGGTATTAGAGCTACGGTCTCCATTTTCCTTGATTTACATAGCTTTTGGTGATCATAGCCTTGGTTTCACAACCTAGGAGAGTATGGCATCTAGCGAGGGAAATTACCACCGTAGAGGTCCTTACTTTGATGGTACTAATTTTGCTAGTTGGAAGCATAAGATGAAAATGCAGATTCTTGGACATAACCCTGCCGTTTGGGCTATTATGTGTATTGGCTTGCAAGGTGAATTCTTTGATGGGAGAGAACCGAACCGTGAAGCTACCGCGGAAGACTTGAAGATGCTGCAATACAACGCTCAAGCTTGTGATATTCTCTTCAACGGATTGTGCACCGAAGGATTCAACAAAATCAGCCGTCTTGAGAATGCAAAGGAAATTTGGGATACTTTGATTGATATGCACGAAGGTACCAACTGCATCAAGGAATCCAAAATGGATGTGCTTCAGAGTCAACTTGACAAGTTCAAAATGAAGGATGGTGAAGGTGTCACTGAAATGTACTCTAGGCATGCTCTCATGACAAATGAGATTACCGGCTTAGGAAGTGAAGAGATGACTGATAGATTCATCATCAAGAAAATCCTAAGAGCCTTGGATGGAAAATATGATACTGTGTACACATTCATCCAAATGATGCCCAATTACAAAGATCTCAAGCCAACAGAAGTCATTGGAAGAATTGTTGCTCATGAGATGTCACTCAAGGATAAGGGAGAGCTTCACAACAAGTCAAGTGGTGCTTACAAAGCCTCATGTGATGCTCCTACATCATCAAGTGAGAAACAAACCTTCAATGAAGAATTGAGCCTAATGGTGAAAAGAACTTCAACAAGTTCTACAAGAGTAGAAGCAAGGAAATAATTTCCAAATCAAGGTCCTACAATGACAAAAGATCTTCGAGTCGTGAACGTAATTGCTACAATTGTGGAAGACCCAGACACTACTCCAATGAGTGTACGGCTCCCTACAAAAGAAGAGAAGACTCACCTAAAAGAAGAAGTAGAAGAGAAGAATCACCACCAAGAGAGAGAAGGAGTAGAGATGATCATTATGAACAAAGAACCTCCCAGAGAAGCAAGGATTCGGAAAGGAAGGACAAATCTTCAAAGAGCTACACAAAACGAAGACATCAAGCTCACGTTGGTGAATGGGTATCCGGCTCCGATTTCGGCCATCACTCTGAAAGAAGTTATCACTCCGACTCCGAATATACTCAAGATGAAGGTGTTGCCGGTCTAGCACTTGTGTCAACCAACTCCTATGAAATATTTGACTCACCAAATGAAGGAATTGGGAGATTCTTCATGGCTAAAGGCCCCAAGGTAACACACCCCGAGTATGTTAATTTCAATAGTGATGAAGATGACTTGCTAGGTGATGATGATTTACTTGTTGACAACTCTAGTGATGAATACTATGATGAAACATCAATTAATCATGATAATCAAGATAAAACGAATGACAATGATAAGGAGAATATTGGGCATCTAACTAAAGAACTAAACACTCTTAAGTTAGCTCATGAAACTACTTTAGAAGATCATCAAGAACTTTTAAAAACTCATGAGAAGTTACACTTTGAAAAGCTCAACCTAGAGCAAGAGCATGAGTTTTTAAAGGCAATCAATGATGATCTTCGCAAGAAAAGTTCTTATTACATTGCCAAGCATTTACTCTTGTCTACTTACATGCCACAAGTTAAATCTAGCAACAAAAGTAAGAAAGATTCTTCCTCTAGTAGTAACAATAATCATGCTAAATCCAATGTTGTTGCTTCTAGTAGTTCTCTTGATTCCACTAATGATTCTCTTAGCCAAGTTACACTTGAGCAAGAAAATAGCTTATTGAAGGGAATTATAGAGAAAGGTGTTTACAAGAGCCTTGCCGGAAGTAAGCAATTTGAGGAAATTGTACGCAAGCAAGGAAGGCACCGGAAGAATCAAGGTGTTGGTTTTGAACGAAAGTTCAATGCCAATGGAGTTGATGAAGGAAATATGCCCTAGAAGCAATAATAAAGTTATTATTTATTTTCTTAATTCATGATAAATGTTTATTATTCATGCTAGAATTGTATCAACCGGAAACTTAATACATGTGTGAATACATAGACAAAATATATAGTCCCTAGTATGCCTCTACTTGACTAGCTCGCTAATCAAAGATGGTTATGTTTCCTAAACATAGACATGTGTTGTCATTTGATGAATGGAATCACATCATTAGGAGAATAATGTGATGGACATGTCTCATCCATTAGCTTAGCATTATGATCATGTCAGTTTCATTGCTACCGCTTTCTTCATGACTTATACAAGTTCTTCAAACTATGAGATTATGCAACTCCCGAATACCGGAGGAACACTTTGTGTGCTACCAAACGTCACAACATAAAATCGTGATTATAAAGGTGCTCTAAATGTGTCTCCGAAGGTGTTTGTTGGGTTGGCATATATCGAGATTAGGATTTGTCACTCCGTGTTTCGGAGAGGTATCTCTGGGCCCTCTCGGTAATACTCATCACTATAAGCCTTGCAAGCATTGTAACTAATGAGTTAGTTGCGGGATGAAGTATTATGTAACGTGTAAACAGACTTTCCAGTACTGAGATTGAACTAGGTATGATGATACCGACGATTGAATCTCGGGCAAGTAACATACCGATGACAAAGGGAACAACGTATGTTGTCATGCAGTTTGACCGATAAAGATCTTCGTAGAATATGTAGGAACCAATATGAGCATCCAGGTTCCGCTATTGGTTATTGACCGTAGACGTGTCTCGGTCATGTCTACATAGTTCTCGAACCCGTAGGGTCTGCACGCTTAACGTTCGATGACGATTGGTATTATGAGTTTATGTGATTTGATGACCGAAGTTTGTTTGGAGTCCCGGATGAGATCACGGACCTGACGACGAGTCTCGAAATCATCGAGACGTAAAGATCGATATATTGGAAGGCTATATTCGGACATCGGAAAGGTTCCGAGTGATTCGGGTATTTGTCGGAGTACCGAAAAGTTACGGGAATTCGCCGGGGGAAGTAATGGGCCTTAATGGGCCATACGAGAAAGGAGAGAAGGGCCTCAAGGGGTGGCCGCGCGCCCCCCCATGGGATGGTCTGAATTGGACTAGGAGGGGCGGCACCCCTCTCCTTCCTTCTCCCCTCTTCCTCCTTCCCTCCTTCTCCTACTAGGAATAGGAAAGACGAGGGGAATCCTACTTGGACTGGGGAGTCCTAGTAGGATTCCCCACACCTGCGCACCCCCTTGGGCCGGCCACCTCTTCCCTCCCCTCCTTTAAATACGTGGCCAGGGGGCACTAATACGTCCATTTTGCATCATGCTTTGATATTGATATTTATTGCATTATGGGCTGTTATTACACATTATGTCACAATACTTATGCCTTTTCTCTCTTATTTTACAAGGTTTACATGAAGAGGGAGAATGCCGGCAGCTAGAATTCTGGGCTGGAAAAGGAGCAAATATTAGAGACCTATTCTGCACAACTCCAAAAGTCCTGAAACTTCACAGAGGCACGTTTTGGAATTAATAAAAAATACTGGCGAAAGAATCAACCAGATAGGGCCCACACTGTGGCCACGAGGGTGGAGGGCGCGCCCCCTATATCGTGGGCCCCCTCGTACGCCTCCGGTGCCCATCTTTTTCTATATGAAGTCTTTCGCCCTGGAAAAAAATCAAAAAGAGCCTTTCGGGATGAAGCGCCGCCGTCTCGAGGCAGAAGCAATTTAGGGCTCCGGTGGAGCTGTTCTGCCGGGGAAACATCCCTCCAGGAAGGGGAAATCATCACCATTGCCATCACCATCGATCCTCTCATCGGGAGGGGGTCAATCTCCATCAACATCTTCACGAGCACCATCTCCTCTCAAACCCTAGTTCATCTCTTGTATCCGATCTTTGTCTCAAAACCTCAGATTGGTACCTGTGGGTTGCTAGTAGTGTTGATTACTCCTTATAGTTTATGCTAGTTGGTTTATTCGGTGGAATATTATATGTTCAGATCCTTAATGCATATTAATATCCCTCTGATTATGAACATGAATATGATTTGTGAGTAGTTACGTTTGTTCCCGAGGACATGGGAGAAGTCTTGCTATAAGTAGTCATGTGAATTTGGTATTCGTTCGATATTTTGATAAGATGTATGTTGTCTTTCCTCTAGTGGTGTTATGTGAACGTCAACTACATGACACTTCACCATTATTTGGGCCTAGAGGAAGGCATTGGAAAGTAATAAGTAGATGATGGGTTGCTAGAGTGACAGAAGCTTAAACCCTAGTTTATGCGTTGCTTCAGAAGGGGCTGATTTGGATCCATATGTTTCATGCTATGGTTAGGTTTACCTTAATTCTTCTTTCGTAGTTGCGGATGCTTGTGAGAGTAGTTAATCATAAGTGGGATGCTTGTCCAAGGAAGGGCAGCACCCAAGCACCGGTTCACCCACATATCAAAGTATCAAAGTAACGAACGCGAATCATATGAGCGTGATGAAAACTAGCTTGACGATAATTCCCATGTGTCCTCGGGAGCATTTTCCTTTATATAAGAGTTTTCCCAGGCTTGTCCTTTGATACAAAAAGGATTGGGCCACCTTGCTGCACCTTATTTACTTTTATTGCTTGTCACCCGTTACAAATTACCTTATCACAAAACTATCTATTACCGATAATTTCAGTGCTTGCAGAGAATACCTTACTGAAAACCGCTTGTCATTTCCTTCTGCTCCTCGTTGGGTTCGACACTCTTACTTATCGGAAGGACTATGATAGATCCCCTATACTTGTGGGTCATCAAGACTCTTTTCTGGCGCCGTTGCCGGGGAGTGAAGCGCCTTTGGTAAGTGGAAATTGGTATGGAAAAATTTATATAGTGTGCTGAAATTTACTGTCACTTGTTACTATGGAAAGTAATCCTTTGAGGGGCTTGTTCGGGGTATCTTCACCCCGACTAGTAGAGCAAAGAGTTGCTCCTCAACCTACTGAATCTACTAAAATGTTTACTTTGAAATTCCTTCGGGTATGATAGAGAATCTGCTAGCTAATCCCTTTACAGGAGATGGAACATTGCATCCCGATTTGCACCTAATCTATGTGGATGAAGTTTGTGGATTATTTAAGCTTGCAGGTATGCCCGAGGATGTTATCAAGAAGAAGGCCTTCCCTTTGTCTTTTAAGGGAGAGGCATTGGCATGGTTTAGGCTATGTGATGATATGGGATCATGGAACTACAACCGATTGAAATTGGAATTTCATCAGATGTTTTATCCTATGCATCAGGTTCATCATGATCGTAATTATATATATAATGTTTGGCCTCGCGAAGGATAAAGCATTGCTCAAGCTTGGGGAGGCTTAAGTCAATGTTATATTCATGCCCCAATCATGAGCTCTCGAGAGAAATTATTATTCAAAAAATTTATGCTCGGCTTTCTCTCAACAATCGCTCCATGCTCGATACTTCTTGTACTGGTTCTTTTATGACGAAGACTATTGAATTCAGATGGGATTTATTGGAAAGAATTAAATGCAACTCTGAAGATTGGGATCTCGACAAAGGTAAGGAGTTAGGTATGACACCTAAGTTTGATTGTGTTAAATCTTTTATGGATACCGATGTTTTCCGTGAATTTAGCACTAAATATGGACTTGACTCTGAGATAGTAGCTTCTTTCTGTGAATCATTTGCTACTCATGTTGATCTCCCTAAGGAGAAGTGGTCTAAAATATCATCCTCCCATTGAAGTAAAAGTAGTTGAACCTATTAAAGTTGAAAAAATACTATCGCTTATAATGTTGATCCTATTGTTCCTACCGCTTATATTGAGAAGCCACCTTTCCCTGTTAGAATAAAGTATCATGCTAAAGCTTCAATTGTGGTTCGTAAGAGTAATACTAGAACACCTACACCCCCTGAGCAAATTAAAGTTGAACCTAGTATTTCTATGGTTAAAGATCTCTTGGATGATAATATTGATGGGCATGTTATTTACTTCTGTGATGAAGCTGCTAGAATTGCTAGACCCGATACTAAAAATAAACATAGAATTGTTGTAGGTATGCCTATTATTTCCATTAAAATAGGAGATCATTGCTATCATGGCTTATGTGATATGGGTGCTAGTGCGAGTGCAATACCTCATTCTTTATATGAAGAAATTATGCATGATATTGCACCTGCTGAGTTAGAAGGCATTGATATTACAATTAAGCTTGCCAATAGAGATACTATTTCACTAGTTGGGATTGTTAGAGATGTTGAAGTCTTGTGTGGGAAAGTTAAATATCCTGCGGATTTTCTTGTTCTTGGTTCCCCACAAGATGACTTTTGTCCCATTATATTTGGTAGACCCTTCTTGAATACTGTTAATGCTAGGATAGATTGCGAAAAGGATATTGTTACGATTGGGTTAGGGGATATGTCTCATGACTTTAACTTTGCTAAATTTCGAAGACAACCCCATGATAAAGAATTGCCTAGTAAGGATGAAATTATTGGTCTTGCTTCTATTGCCGTGCCTCCTAATGATCCTTTAGAACAATATTTGCTAGACCATGAAAATGATATGTTTATGAATGAAAGAAGGGAAATAGATGAAGTATTCTTTAAACAGGGACCTATTTTGAAAAACAACTTGCCTGTTGAAATCCTAGGGGATCCTTCACCACCCAAGGGTGATCCCGTGTTTGAGCTTAAACCATTACCTGATACTCTTAAATATGCTTATTGATACGTCTCGAACGTATCTATAATTTTTGATTGTTCCATGTTATTATATTACCCGTTTTGGATGTTTATGGGCTTTACTTTACACTTTTATATCATTTTTGCGACTAACCTATTAACCGGAGGCCCAACCCATATTGTTGTTTTCTTGCCTATTTCAGTGTTTGGAAGAAAAGGAATATCAAACGGAGTCCAAATGGAATGAACCTTCGGGAGCGTGATTTTTGGAACGAACGTGATCCAGGAGACATGGTGCTGAAGTCAGGGAAGCTTCGAGGAGGCCACGAGGCAGGGGGCACCCACCCCCTGGGCGCACCCTCCAACCTCGTGGGCCCCTCGTGGCTCCCCCGACCGACTTCTTTCACCTATATATGTACATATACCCTAAAACCTTCGAAGAACACAATAGATCGGGAGTTCCGCCGCCGCAAGCCTCTGTAGCCACCAAAAAACATCTTGGGAGCCTGTTCCGGAACTTTGTCGGAGAGGGAATCCATCACCGGTGGGCATCGTCATCATCCCGGCGCTCTCCATGACAAGGAGGGAGTAGTTCACCCTCAGGGCTGAGGGTATGTACCAGTAGCTATGTGTTTGATCTCTCTCTCTCTCTCTCTCTCTCGTGTTCTTGACTTTGCACGATCTTGATGTATTGCGAGCTTTGATACTATAGTTGGATCTTATGATGTTTCTCCCCCGCTACTCTCTTGTAATGGATTGAGTTCTCCCTTTGAAGTTATTTTATCGGATTGAGTCTTTAAGGATTTGAGAACACTTGATGTATGTCTTGTCGTGCTTATCTGTGGTGACAATGGGATATTCACATGATCTACTTGATGTATGTTTTGGTGATCAACTTGCGTGTTCAATGAATCTATGCATAGGGGTTGGCACACATTTTCTTCTTGACTCTCCGGTAGAAACTTTGAAGTACTTTGTGTCGGTTGAATAGATGAATCTGAGATTGTGTGTTGCATATCGTATAATCATGCCCACGGATACTTGAGGTGACATTGGAGTATCTAGGTGACATTAGGGTTTTGGTTGATTTGTGTCTTAAGGTGTTATTCTAGTACGAACTCTATGATAGATCGAACGGAAAGAATAGCTTTGTGTTATTTTACTATGAACTCTTGAATAGATCGATCAGAAAGGATAACTTTGAGGTGGTTTCGTACCCTACAATAATCTCCTCGTTTGTTCTCCGCTATTAGTGAATTTAGAGTGACTCTTTGTTGCATGTTGAGGGATAGTTATATGATCCAGTTATGTTATTATTGTTGAGAGAACTTGCACTAGTGAAAGTATGAACCCTAGGCCTTGTTTCCTACCATTGTAATACCGTTTACGCTCACTTTTATCATTAGTTACCTTGCTGTTTTTATATTTTCAGATTACAAAAACCTATATCTACCATCCATATTGCACTTGTATCACCATCTCTTCACCGAACTAGTGCACCTATACAATTTACCATCGTATTGGGTGTGTTGGGGACACAAGAGACTCTTTGTTATTTGGTTGCAGGGTTGTTTGAGGGAGACCATCTTCATCCTACGCCTCCCACGGATTGATAAACCTTAGGTCATCCACTTGAGGGAAATTTGCTACTGTCCTACAAACCTCTGCACTTGGAGGCCCAACAACATCTACAAGAAGAAGGTTGTGTAGAAGACATCACTTATCTTGATGAAAAGAAGATATATCATGTTATTATTAGTGCTAACCTTTCAGAGCAGGAAGAGGAGAAATTATTGAAAACTCTGAAGAAGCACCGTGCTACTATTGGATATACTCTTGATGACCTTAAGGGCATTAGTCCCACTCTATGCCAACACAAGATAAAATTGGAGAAAGACGCTAAACCGGTTGTTGCTCACCAACGACGGTTAAATCCTAAGATGAAAGAAGTGGTAAGATAAGAAATACTAAAGCTTCTGGAGGTAGGTATAATTTATCCCGTTGCTCATAGTCAGTGGGTAAGTCATGTCCATTGTGTCCTTAAGAAGGGAGGTATTACTGTTGTTCCTAATGATAAAGATGAATTGATCCCACAAAGAATTGTTACAGGTTATAGGATGGTAATTAATTTCTGCAAATTAAATGAAGCTACTAGAAAAGATCATTACCCTTTACCTTTTATTGATCAAATGCTAGAAAGATTATTTAAACATACCCATTTTTGCTTTCTAGATGGTTATTCTGGTTTCTCTCAAATACCTGTGTCAAAAGAGGATCAGGATAAGACCACTTTTACTTGCCATTTCGGTACCTTTGCTTATAGACGTATGCCTTTTGGTTTATGTAATGCACCTGCTACCTTTCAAAGATGCATCATGGCTATATTCTCTGATTTTTGTGAAAAGATTGTTGAGGTTTTCATGGATGATTTTTCCGTATATGGAACTTCTTTTGATGATTGCTTGAGAAACCTTGATCGAGTTTTGCAGAGATGCAAAGAAACTAATCTTGTCTTGAATTAGGAGAAGTGCCACTTTATGGTTAATGAAGGTATTGTCTTGGGGCATAAATTTTCTGAAAGAGGTATTGAGGTTGATAAAGCTAAAGTTGACGCTATTGAAAAGATGCCATGTCCCAAGGACATTAAAGGTATAAGAAGTTTCCTTGGTCATGCTGGTTTTTATAGGAAGTTCATTAAAGACTTCTCTAAAATTTCTAGGCCTCTGACTAATCTCTTACAAAAAGATATTCCTTTTGTCTTTGATCATGATTGTGTAGAAGCATTTGAAATACTTAAGAAAGCTTTGATTTCTGCACCTATTGTTCAGCCACCTGATTGGAATTTACCCTTTGATATTATGTGTGATGCTAGTGATTATGCTGTAGGTGCTGTTCTAGGACAAAGAGTTGATAAGAAACTAAATGTTATCCAATATGCTAGTAAAACTCTAGACAGTGCCCAGAGAAATTATGCTACTACTGAAAAAGAATTTTTAGCAGTTGTATTTGCTTGTGATAAGTTCAGACCATACATTGTTGACTATAAAGTAACCCTTCACACTGATCATGCTGCTATTAAATATCTTATGGAAAAGAAAGATGCTAAACCTAGACTTGTTAGATGGGTTCTCTTGATACAAGAATTTGATTTGCATATTATTGATAGAAAGGGAGCTGAGAACCCTGTTACAAACAACTTGTCTAGGTTAGAAAATGTTCTTGATGACCCACTACCTATTGATGATAGCCTTCCTGATGAATGATTAGCTGTCATAAATGCTTCTCGTATTGCTCCATGGTATGTTGATTATGCTAATTACATTTTTGCCAAATTTATACCACCTAGTTTCACATACCAGCAAAAGAAAAAGGTTTTCTATGATTCAAGACATTACTTCTGGGATGACCCACACCTTTATAAAGAAGGAGTATATGGTGTTATTAGATGTTGTGTACCTGAGCATGAACAGGAACAGATCCTATGCAAGCGCCACTCTGAGGCTTATGGAGGGCACCACGCTGGAGATAGAACTGCACATAAGGTATTGTAATCCGGTTTTAATTGGCCTACTCTCTTCAAAGATGCCCGTAAGTTTGTCTTGTCTTGCAATGAATGTCAAAGAATCGGTAATATTAATAGACGTCAAGAAATGCCTATGAATTATTCACTTGTTATTGAACCATTTGATGTTTGGGGCTTTGATGATATGGGACCGTTTCCTTCCTCTAATGGGTATACACATATTATAGTTGTAGTTGATTACGTTACTAAGTGGGTAGAAGCTATTCCAACTAGTAGTGTTGATCATAACACCTCTATTAAGATGCTCAAAGAAGTTATTTTTCCGAGGTTTGGAGTCCCTAGATACTTAATGACTGATGGTGGTTCACATTTTATTCATGGTGCTTTCCGTAAAATGCTTGCTAAATATGATGTTAATCATAGAATTGCATCTCCATATCACCCACGGTCTAGTGTCCAAGTAGAACTGAGTAATAGAGAGCTCAAATTAATTTTGGAAAAGACTGTTAATAGATCTAGAAAGAATTGGTCCAAGAAACTTGATGATGCATTATGGGCCTATAGAACTGCATATAAAAATCCTATGGGTATGTCTCCTTATAAAATGGTTTATGGAAAAGCTTGTCACTTAGCTCTCGAACTAGAACATAAGGCGTATTGGGCTACTAAAGAGCTCAATTATGATTTCAAACTTGCCGGTGAGAAGAGGCTATTTGACATTAGCTCACTTGATGAATGGAGAACTCAGCCTACGAGAATGCCAAACTGTTTAAAGAAAAAGTCAAAGTTGGCATGACAAAAGGATACAAAAGCGAGAGTTTAATGTAGGTCATTATGTTTTGCAATACAACTCTCGTTTAAGATTTTTTGCAGGAAAACTTCTCTCTAAATGGGAAGGCCCTTATGTTATCGAGGAGGTCTATCGTTCCGGCGCCATAAAAATCAACAACTTCAAAGGCACAAATCCAAAGGTGGTGACCGGTCAAAGGATCAAACATTATATCTTAGGTAATCCCATAAATGCTGAAACCAATGTTATTGAAATCGTAACCCCGGAGGAATACATAAGGGACACTTTCTAGAACGTTTTAGACTCCGAAAAGGAATAGGTATGTGGTACAGTAAGTAAACCGACTCCAAAACAGTTCTAATAGCAATTTTTCTCCGTTTTGGAATATTTAGGAAAATAGGAAAATAAGAAGTAGTCCGGGAAGGACACGAGGCATCCACGAGGGTGGAGGGTGCGCCCTACCCCCTGGGCGCGCCCCCTGCCTCATGGGCACCTCGTGTGCTCTCCGGACTCCGTTTTCTTGCATGATACTTCATTTGGTCGGTAAAAATTTATTATATAATCTCCCGAAGGTTTTGACCACCGTATCCCGCAAATATCCTCTGTTTTTGTTTTGAATTGTTTCTGCTCAGATTAGAGCAGGATGTCTTCTCAAGAGTCAGTCGGGGAGAGTCGTGTGTCTCATCCGACACCGGGACCAAGAGGAAATAGCAATGCTGACCACTTTGGGCCATCAATGGAGGAAGAGATGGAGGCCGATTTGAAGAGGATAGATGCCATGGAGGAGGATCAAGAAGTTACTTCTTGTTTCCGATCCGGATTCACGATGGGGGAACTACAGAGCTCAGCTATTCCAAACTCGGTCATCCCTTCCAATGTTAGATTTCTTTCCTATGAGAATATGAAAAAGAGTGTTACTTGTTCTCCCGCAGCTATGCAACATCCTTGGGTGAAAGGAGCTCTAGCCATCACGGGTAAGCTCCGTAAGGAAATAATGGACCTCAGGCAGCAAGTCAATAAGCTCGAGGAAGAGAATTTCATCCTGAGAGGCATCGTCGCCAAGAATATCACATCACCACCTCCGAAGAAAGAGACATAATCACATGGGTATGGGCACTCCCGTTGGCAACTGCCAAGCTTGGGGGAGGTGCCCCGGTATCGTATGACCATCACACTCATATCTTTACCGTTTTTCTTAGTTCGATCCTTTTGGTAATATTTTGATTTAATAGAAAAAAGTTTTAGTATGACTTAGTTTTGAGTTCTGCTTTATGATTCTTCTATGTAATCAAGTCCGTGAGCTATATATAATAAAGATTAGTCTTGAGTTGAGGGCTTGTTTATCTTGCTATGATCTTGAGGGAATAATAAAAAAAGGGAAAGAATAAAAAGAATTAAAGAGATCATATTGATCTTATGGAGAGTAATGACTTCACATATAATGAGTATGATGAATAAAAGTTGTTGGGAGTTGACAAACATAGTTTTGGCCATCGTTACAATTAATATGAAGTAATAAAGAAAGAGAGTTTCTCACATATAAATATACTATCTTGGACATCTTTTATGATTGTGGGCACTCATTAAAATATGACATGCTGAAAAGTTGATGTTGGACAAGGAAGACAACGTAATGGGTTATGTTTTCTTATATCTGAAATAAAGTATATTGTCTTGGATCATCCAACATGTTGAGCCTGCCTTTCCCCCTCATGCTAGACAAATTCTTTGCACCAAGTAGACATACTATTTATGCTTCCAAAATCCTTAAACCCAGTTTGCCATGAGAGTCCACCATATCTACCTATGGATTGAGTAAGATCCTTCAAGTAAGTTTTCATTGTTACAAGCAATAAAAATTGCTCTTTAAATATGTATGATTTATTAGTGTGGAGAAGATAAGCTTTATACGATCTTGTGATATGGAAGTAATAAAAGTGACGGACTGCATAATAAAGGTCCATATCACAAGTGGCAATATAAAGTGACGTTCTTTCGCATTAAGATTTTGTGCATCCAACCACAAAGGCACATGACAACCTCTGATTCCCTCTGCAAAGGGCCTATCTTTTATTTTTGTCCTATGCCTTATGAAAGAGTCATCACTACAAAAAAAAGACACATCCGTGACATTCTGGGCCGAACGAATTTTTTTCCTGTCATACTTATGACACTTCTATGACGATAATTGTGACAAAACTCGGTATCATCATAGATGTGGTGGGCTCCTAATTCTATGACAAAATATCATGACAGATAATGGGCTTTTCATCCTGTGCGGGCTGGAGACGCAGCTGCATGACATTCTTTGGGCCGTCCATGACGGAAAAAACCGTGGTAGAGGCGAGGGCGAGGAAAATTTCGGGGAGTTCCCAGTTACGGTGGGTGGTCGGGGGCCGAGCGATGCGCATTTCTCTCGTACACGTACTCGCGTGTGTGCAAGGCGTTGGGCTATAACTGTACCCAAGTGAGGAATTGGGCTCTAACTGAACCCGAGCGATTGCACTAGCTACGTTACTGAACCCGAGCAATTGCACTGCAGGCTATGCGTTACTGAACCCGAGCGATTGATCGATGGCTGTTAACTGAACCCGATCGAGAGATTCCTTCGCTACTCATGCTAACTGAAGTCGATCGATGATGCCTCTGGATGAACAGTGAGCGTTGCGGTGGGGGGGTGGATGAACAATTCCCGGTGGGGGTGGATGAACATGACCCCGTGGTGTTGCCTCTGGATGAACAGGACCCCGATCGATCGAGCCGGTTGGGGCTGGATGAACAGGACCCCGTGGAGGGCTGGATGAACAGGACAACCCCGTGGAGGGCTGGATGAACAATAGACGATGGAGGGGTGGATGAACAGTAACCCGTGGAGGAGTGGTTGAACAGGAGCCCATGGAGAGGGCTGGTTAAATAGTAGCCGGTGGAGTAGCGCGCGGTGGAGGCTGGATGAACAGGAGCCCGTGGATGAACAGTCATAGGTGGAGACTGGAGGAGGTCGGCGGTGGATGAAGAGTCGCCCGTGGAGGCTGGAGGAGGTTGACGGTGGAGATGAACAATATCCCGTGGAGTCCCGTTTTGCGGTACGCCACACCCCTCCTGATGAATAGGACCTCCTTTCGACCGTAGCGCTCCAACACAAGTCTGTTTCCTCTGTTTTGCGGTACGCCACACCCCTCCCGATCAACAGGATACCGTTTTGACCGTAGGAGGTCCAACACAAGTCCGTTTCCTCCGTTTTGTGGTATGCCAGACCCCTCCCGATGAACAGGATCCCGTTTCGAACGTGGCCGGTCGAACACAAGGCCGTTTCCTCCATTTTGCGGTATGCCAGGCCTCGCTTCCATTGGATGTTCCGTCCAAGCTGGTTGGCTCCCACGCGTTCCATTACCTCCCGATGAACACGACGCATTCCGTTGCCTCCCGATGAAAACGACGCATTCCGTTGCCTCCCCATGAACACGACGACGACGCAGTTTCTCCGTTCTGACCCAGCCATGTACACGAGCCCTGGCCATAAGTATGCGCGAGTAGGCGTTCGAGACCCTGCCCGTATGTACGTACGTGGCCATATTTTCTTTCTTGCACACTGGCCGCTGCACGTATGTGTACATGCTACATGCGCGCCTCTACTACGACACGTGCGCGCCTCTACATCGACCAGTATGTATGTACACGTTCGCGACCAAAATGACAATGCTACGTACGCTTCGACCAGGTGGGTCCCGACTGTCACGTACTTCCTTGCGTGCGAAGATGTAGCTGGTGGGTCCCAGTAGTCAGGGGGGTGAATCATTTTTTTTTGCCCGGACGCACTTCCTTGCGTGCGAAGATGTAGCTGGTGGGTCCCAGCAGTCAGGGGGAAACGTTTTTTTTTACGAAATACAGTGGCCCATCCAGTGGGTCCCCATTGTCAGGTGGAGGAATCATTATTTTTTGCGTAATAAGGAGGCACTTCCTTGTGGCTGCCTTGGACCCAGCTGTCAGCCTCTCCACGTATAGTACTCTTCTGATGGAAGTCGGCCTTTGACCACATTGACCACAGCGCGCCGAGAGCACCACGGCGGTGGACGATGACGTGGCCTAGGAAGGGGATGATGCGGAGCCGGGGAAGACGCGACACTGGAAGCCCACGCGGAGAGGAGTACGAGGGTTCACTAGTTCGGCTATGGTGTGAGGCTGCCGTCGCCGCAGAATAACAGGGGGTGTGGGTGAGTAGAGGGATGGCCTAGTGAGCGGTGGGAGTAGTAGGGGCGGTGAGGCCACTACGGCATCACAGCCGGCCACGGGAGGCAGGAGCACACATCACGAGCGATGCTGGTTTGGGCAGATGGAGCAAGAAGACCCGAGGTTGAAGAAGCACTATGGCCGTTGGATGGGCATCGTACGGTCACTAGAGCTAGAATCGTTCATATTGACTAAGTTGACAAAGCCCTCCGTCCCCATCAACTTAGTTGGCCCACAAGTCATCTTCCCACTATGGTGGGTCCCAGCTAGCAGGGGGGTATTCATTTTTGTGTGTGTAATAAGGAGGCACTTCCTTGCGTGTGAAGATATAGCTGGTGGGTTCGACCTATCAGCGGGAGGGGGATGTTTTTTCGCAAAATATAGAGGCCCTTTCGGTGGGTCCCAGCTATTAGGTGGAGGAATCATTGTTTTGCGCATAATAAGGAGGCATTTCCTTGTGTGCGGCCGTGGACCCAGTTGTCAGCCTCTCCACGTACAGTCCACGTCCGATGGATGTCGTTCGTTGACCAAGTTGACCAGGCCGAGCCGAGAGGACCATGGCGGTGGACGATGGCGAGGCCTAGGAAGGGAACGACATGGAGCCAGGGAAGACTCAACAATGGTTGCCCACGCGGTGGGGAGTACGAGGGTTTACTAGTCCGGCTGCCATCACCGGAAAATAATAGGAGGTGTGGGTGAGTAGAGGAATGGCCTGGCCAGCAATGAAGTAGGATGGGGCGGTGCGGTCTGTGCGGCCGGCCATGGGAGGCGGGAGCAGGCAGTCCCACCGGTGCTGGTTTGGGCGGCTGGAGCAAGAAGATCAGATATTGAAGAAGCAGCACGGCCGTTGGATTAACATCCAACGGTCATTGCCGCTAGAATCGTTTGTGGACTAAGTTGACAAAGCCTTTCATACATGCCAACCTAGTAGACCCACAAGTCAGCCTCCAAATCTGTCCCAAACAGCATGCAACCCGAAATTTCTAGCCAGATTCAAATTAATTTTAAAACTAAATATACCTTGATTTAAATTCAATGAAATTTTACCTGCACAAAAACAATGAAATTTAAAATATCAAAATCCGAAAGAAAAATGTATTTTGGAACTAATTGCCTGTTTGCTGTAATTTTTCATTTTACAGCCCATTTATTATTACTTATAGCCCATTTTCTGGGCAAAATGCATCCCTCCTCGTCTTGAAAGATTTTCGGCCCGGCAGGGCGTAGAAAAGCAAGTAGGCCTACGTTGGTTATTCTGCAAAAAAATAGCTAGCTAGCCATTTTCAGAAAGGAAAAAAACAAACTGGGCTAGTCGTGTGCTAAACATATGAAATAAAAGCCTGGGCTAGACGGGCGACAGGTCCCGCACAACCCAGTTGATACCTTTCTCCGTCCCGAAAAAACAAAATTACTGCGCGCGCTGCTGGGTCCCTACTGTAATCCTCACCATGTACAGGCATCTCCTTATTTCTCTCGGTTGTTGACCATGTTGACAACACCGTAGGGCGGCGCCGCTGCGAGCGAACCAAGGCAAAGGACGATGGTGAGGCCTCGGACGGGAATGAATAGGAGCCGGGGAAGATGCACAGAGTTTTAGGTTTTGATGTGGCCACGATGCGTGCGCGGTAGCACAGCCAGCCGTGGGAGGCGGGAGCAGGCGGTCCCGCCGGCGCTGGTTTGGCTTTGGCGGCTCGAGGAAGAAGAGACTGAAGAAACATGATAGACGTTGAATGTCAATCCAATGGTCAAGGTTGGCACAATTGTTTGTTGCCTAAGCCGACACCAAGTAGCATACTTTTTTATATATAGGAAGAAAAGAAAAATTAGGCTCGTTTGCCTGATAACATTCCCTAAACTGCGACCGTTCGATCTTGTGTCGCAACTAAAACTGTGAGGAAAATGTGTTCGTCTGCCGTCCTCCTCCCAGGAAACGTTCGCCACATAAGTGACTAGCACCCTTGGTTTTCAACCAAGAGGTCTTGAGTTCGAGTCCGAGAAACTCTCAATTTTGTCCTCCTTCCTTCCTCGCAAAAAAGGGAAAGAAAATCAAAGACTTGAGAAGGTATACAGAACAAGCTAGTGTACTAGTAAAGAGACGTTGCTGAGGTTTAGAAAAAAGAGAGACGTGCTCCTGTAGCTGGTTCGAATCCAAAACTAGACTATGACTATATATGGTGCTATGCTACTCTACAAGTAATGAAACTGACATATCCAACGTTTGCTTCTCCTCTTCTCTACTTACTCTGCCTAGCATCAGAAGCTCTGGCCGCAACAACCATGTCCGTTGGCTACTCGTCCACCTGCTCTTCAGCAGACAACAACCAGATATGCGCCAAGTCACCACCCGTACCATCGCCTGTGGGTCTCGTCACACCCCCACCGGCACGCGCATCGCAGCCGACTGCTCATCGCAACCCGCTGTCGTTGGTGTGGTGCCACTGTTGCAAATCACGCAGAGTCATCCATCGCGTCTCAACCACAATCCTCAACCCTGGCCGAGTCTTCTACAAATGCCTGAATCATGGGGTAATAATATGTTTAAGTGTTGTTCTGCTACTTTCAGTTGCTGATTTTTTTAATAGTTTGGTTGATGATCTTCCATTTTGATTCCTGCAGAAAAGGGAAGATCCGTGTGATTTGTATTTCTGGGAAGTTGCTGATGTGGGGGAATGCAACTATGATGATTATTTGGTTAGCTGAGAAATCCCAATACCAGCAGGTTGGAGTGTTGGACATGTAACTGAAGGAATGGCAGAAGAGGAAGATGCAGAGCAGAAGGTTAAAGATGCAGTTCCTCTGATCATGGCCAAGCAACAGCTGTTGAACGGCCTTGACATCAATGAGGAGATGAAAGAGCTTGTGAAGATAATGGGCAAAATCGATGTGCTCTGTAGGATGATTGTCTCTTTATTTGCAGTGTATGTAGCACTCGTGATGTATTCAGTGGCTATGACATGAGCACTTTTTTGAAACTAGTAATGAATGAAACCTGTGTAGCAGGCTGGGCGTAGTGTTGTGAACATCTAATGATTTCTTTAACGGAAATCAGGGGGTATCCCCTTTTGCTCATAAATAAATAAATAGCAGAGGCCCTTTTGGTAATAAATAAATAAATTAGCAGAGGCCCTGTCGGGTCAGCTTTGTTCTCATTAGAAGACGTCGAGCAAATTGCAGTCCAACAGCAAACTATGTCATCAAATTCAAGTTTCACAACCAAATATGAGTACAACTAAACAACAATGTCATCATGTTTTAGTCGTCATACAATCACCAAACACAAATCAGCATACATAACGAGTGATGTTCTCACAGCAAAATACTAAACAACATGTTCATCAGGTTTCGGTTGTCATAGCAAACACAATTTCACATAGTATATAAAAAAACGTCTTCTGATAGGCAAATATGACAAAAGCAATGTAATCATCATCCGCAGCAGCAGCGTCAACATCTTCACCATGTGTATCAGTCTGAATCGTAATTCCCCACGGTGTCATCTTCTTCTTCGTCCTCAACGTCCTCGAACATTGGCTTCTTCTTGATCAACTCTTGTATGTCCACAGCACGACAGGCAATCTTTTCACCAGCGTCATTGACGTGATGGTTCTCAAAGATATTAGGAACATCTGTGTTATCTTGTACATCAGGAGAAGTGTAAGCATCATCTTGTTGTGCAACTTCATTAAACGAATTCCTCTGCTCAAACATTTGCAATACTCTCCAGTCATCGCTACGTGCAAATGTGTCTTCCAAGAAAAATATCCGTGTTGCTTGATTTGCCAAAATAAAAGGCTCGTTGGTCTGGTATGCCGCCTTGACATTGATGGGTTTGAAATAATCATCACCTCTGGGTTTTGTGATCCTGGAAAACAGGTTATACCAACGACAGCACAACAGAACCACATACCGATGATCCTCGAAACTGGAGATATACTGCAACTGAACAATGTTTGTTATGTTAGCATACATTTCAGTTGTCTCTTTGTCATACGTATTCGTGCTCATGATGGCACTATTTTGTGTCTTCCTGCCCTGCGTCTCGTGCAAGGGTGTTGAAGCGCACATCTCCAACAACACAAGATTCATAATGTCTTACCCGAGTATCAGGACCCATTGCTAGTGAGTAAAGGGCATCATCAACTGCCTGCCCATCCTCCCACATCTTCTTAACCTATGGCTAGAAAGTAGACAAACTGGTCATCTTATGTACTCAATATATTAAAAAACTGACAGTGCAATTCAAAAGCTTACATGGCTCTTGAACCATTTCGCAAATCCTGCCATAACCAGTTTGTCAATGTTTCTTGGATTTTGCGGTAATAACTCCTTTTTGTAGATGCTGCACAACATAGTGATCGCGTCAAACATCTAATATATAAGAATGTGCTGCAAGTTTAGTAGATTACTATGTATAAGCTGAAGTACATAGCACTTACATGATATAAGGTAGTATCTCAGGACAGTTATTCAACATATACCAAACCATTTTGTCCAAATCTTTAGGTTTGTCCTCTTGTCAACTCTTCCCTGTAAGTCGAACAGAATAATTGAAAACATTGAGCCCGGGATTGTCTTCACCCACCTCTTTGCTAAGCTGATCAGTTGTTTCAATGTATTTTGAGTAGAATGTCAACGCTTTTGTAGCAATGTAGGCCTCTGCAATGGAACCCTCGGGTCTAGCTCTATTCCTAACATAGCCCTTGAAAGTGCCTAGCCGCCTTTCAATAGGGTACATCCAGCCATACTGTACTGGACCTCTAAGTAGAGCCTCATTAGGTAGATGAACAGCCAAATGCACCATCACATCAAAGAAGGCTGTAGGATATATCTTCTCAAGGTCACATAGGATTGTTGGTATCTTGTCTCTAAGATGATCCAAAGCATCTATCCTGATATTTCTACTGCAGAGTTCCCTGAAGAATTGTCCCAACTCTACAACTGCTCTGTATAAGTTAGGGCGGCCCAATCCTCTAAGGATAACAGGTAAAACCCTTTGAAGTAGGACGTGGCAGTCATGAGTTTTCAACCCTTGTACCTTGTTTCCATCTGCATTAACTCTCCTTTTAGGGTTGGAAGCAAATCCATGTGGGAATCTCACACGTGACAGGACCTCGCAGAATTCTTTTCTTTTTACCTTGTCCAAGACGTACACAACTGGTGCCATATCCCATGGTTTACCTTCATCTTGCACCTGTAAATCTTGTCTGATACCCAGGTGTGTCAAATCAATCATAGATTTTAAGGTATCTTTCATCTTGCCTTCAATATTAAGAAGTGTGTGGATAATGCTGTCACATATATTTTTCTCGATGTGCATCAGATCAAGATTATGCCGCAGATCCAAATCTTTCCAATACTCCAAGTCCCACAAAGTGGACCTGCGGGTAAACAATAGTCTCTCTTCTGCCCTGCCACGCTTCCTTTTCCCGCTACCATTACCAGGATGGTTTCCTGGTGTAATATGCCTAACCTTCTCTAATTCCACTTGCAACTCATCGACAGTCAGCCTCTTTGGCGCAGAACGGTTTTCATGCTTTGCATTGAACACATGTCTTCGGTATTTTCTAGGATGCGGCTTGTCCTTGGCAAGGAAATGGTGGTGTCCAATGTAACAGATCTTGCGAAGTATTGCGTATGACAGCGGATTCCTGTCACAACGAACACATGCATTGTAACCATGTGTCGTTCACCCTGACATAGTGCCCAAAGCCGGATAATCATGGATGCACCAAATTATAACAGCACGCAGAAAGAAATTAGCTGGTGGGTTGCTATATAGGTCTTGAGTGAGAACGCCCCTCCATAGCTGTTGAAGTTCCTCCACAAGAGGCTCCATGAACAAATCAAAATCCTTTCCAAGACTTTTTGGACCTGGGATGACCAAGGCCATCATCTAGTTTGATTCTTTGGTGCAGACATTTGGAGGCATGTTGTAAGGGATAACAAGCACTGGCCACATGCTATATGTGGCGCTCTGGTGGCCAAATGGGTTAAATCCATCTGAAGCTAAGCCAAGTCTAATGTTTCTCGGGTCAGCAGCAAACTTTTTGTGTTTATGATTGAGGCTTTTCCACTCAATACCATGAGATGGATGGCTCATTACATTTTGATCTCTGTACTCCTGGTTCCTAGAATGCCATAGTACATCCCCTCTTGTTTCAGCATCATGAAACAACCTCTGCAATCTAGGTATAATTGGAAAATGTCTCAGAACATTATGAGGAATCTGCTTCACAGCATCGCCATCTTTCCATCTTGATGATTTGCATTTTGGGCATTCACTTAAGTTGGCATAATCCTTCCGGAACAGAACACAATTATTCTTACAAACATGGATCATATCATATCCAATTCCAACTGCACGAAGGAAATTCTTCGTTTTACTGTAGGTGTGTGGCAGCTCAGATGCACCTGGGAAAGATTTGCGGAAAGCAGCCAACATCGCATCGAATGATTCGTTGGTCATCTGCTCAGATGTCTTCACTTGAAGAAAGGTGATCATAGCTGAGAATACTGATAGCTTATTTCCTAGAGTGACGGCCACGTTGCATTGTTCCAACATGCGGGCCCATCGTTTTTCTTCTGCAAGTGAAAGTTCATGGAATGCACGAGCATTTCGTAGCATTGTTTCAATGTTGGTCAAACTCATTGGCTCCGCCACCACCACCTCCTCCTCCTCTTCCACCTGAGCATCAGGCAGATCAAGATGGTGATCTGCTGCTTCCACGTAGTCAATAACATTGACGTTGACAGCTTCACCATGATGAACCCACCTAGTATATGTGACCGACATCCCATACAAGTGTAGATGATTTTGCACAGTTGACTGGGGTCTTGTAACTGAATTCATACAACTGCTACACGGGCAGAGCACATCCGATTTTGGACCACCGTACTCAGCTCTGATAAAGTTCATGAAGTTTTCAACCCCCTCGACATATGCAGCGGAGAATCTTTGATCAGAAGTTATCCAAGTCATGTCCATCTGTTAGACATACAAATTAGTTCTTCTACTAGATATTACAGGAAAAAATATATGTTTTTTATGAATTTTAGAAAAAAAATACCTAGGTCGCTGTCTAAAGCTATGGCAAGATATTTCAACGAGCAGATCTAAGTAATGAAATATCTGTAAAGCTAATTGAGCAAACAGATTTGAGTGCTAAATTATGGCAGGCTATTTCAGCAGTCAATGAGGCCGAGCACACAACCATGGAACTATCGAAGGCCATCGGAGCAACAAAGATCGAGTATAAAACAGTGTAGAGCTATTTCACCTAACAGATTGGCTACTAGACCATGGCAATCTACGTCACAATAAATATATGGCAGGATATTTTAGCAACTACTCGGCCTTGGCATGCCATCTCAACTAAGCAGATTGAGTGCAGAACAGGGCAAGGAAGCTTCTTAAGCAGAGCATGTTGACTGTAAACTACTTCGGCAAACAGTGAGATTAACAGCATCTATCAGCTAACATTCAGCGCTACATCGACATGCACGGGGCCTCAGTCTAGAATGCGCGTACTGTGGGAGAAGTTGACCGACGTGCATCTCCACACGAACGTCGCCAGCGGTGGTGGCACTGACCGCCCTGCGCCTCCACAAGAACGTCGCTGGCAGTGGCGGCGCGGCTAGAGGACGACAGTCTACGAGAGCGTACTGTGGGAGCAAGAGGATCGTCGTGCGTCCCCTCGACGAACCGCGGCACCGACGTA
>NC_041387.1:428331480-428343153 GCF_002162155.2 Triticum dicoccoides | reverse complement strand
GGAGTGGAGGGGGACGGGGGGAGGGGGGTTTGGGGAATATTATTGGCTAGTTGGCCGAAGGGTGGTTGAATCTAGGATTTGGGGGGAATTTTTGGGTGGGGGGGGGGAGGATTTTCACGCGGTGGGCGGGGTGAGTTTGGCGCATGGTCGGTTTCTTCAAGTGCAGTCCCACGTGTCAGTGAAGAGGCAAGCTGAAGCGCGTTCCGTTTGTGTGAGCCGTGTGTAGGACCGAACGTGTGTGGGGTGCAATGCGACCGCGACAGGGGTGTTGTGAGTGTACCACTTTTTTTCCTTTTAAACTAGGTGCTTCACCCCCTCAAAAAAACTTGTTGCTTCCCAGATCCATCGATACTACTATTAGTAATCCGGTAATCCCGACTAAAACGGCGCGGCCGGGTCTTTTCCCGCGCGATATGCTGGGAGGTTGGCTTAGTTGGGTTTTTTAGGATGAGTAATGCTACACCTACGTAATCCCAGTTAGGTAATTAACGTAATGTGAAACGTGTGAGATTTTGATTATAGATTGGGGGGAGGGAGGGGCCCACCACCATGAAAATCAGGGGAGGAGAGAGAGGCAATTTATGTTAACCCTTTCATAAGTTCCCGTAGATGTAGAAAGATGTGAAATGCGTGAATGTGTAGTGGACGTACTATTGGAGTGCCTAAGATACATTGTGTATGTATAGACCCTATGTGTTTATTTTACTTCGCATGTTAGCTTTGTCTCGGTTCAATAAAAAGCAGAGTTGGTGATGATGGTGTGCCTGTCATCCTGCAATATAGGCCGTCCGATCTATATCTAATGGATAGGAAGAAAACTATGAAAAATTACCCGCACTCCTCTCCACATTTGCAGATAAGGCCTTCCCTCGTTCATCCTTTTCTCCTTCAAGATCTTGATCTTCCCTGCAACGCACGGGCATCTTGCTAGCACTCCTATAATATACTATATTATTGTGAAAGTTCATATACACTGGCCGAGATTAATGCAAACACGGCAGAGTTTCATTACATTTTGAACTTTTATAGGACAGAAAAATAAAAGAAACCCGACCCTAAACCTATTCTATGGCGGCGACCGACGTCCTCCATCTGCGATCTCTATGTATAGGGGCGGGGTTCAAGACACGGGAAGTGAAGGTGCGGTCTTCGGCGAGGAAGAGTAGAACAAGAGATATGGACCGGCCAGTTGGCACACCATGCCCTGCTGCCTCCCATGCCCTACTCATCCTCGGAGGAGTCCCCAACCTCGGTGGTGCCAGACGTTGGACGGCGACAAGTAGGACGCATGGCTGACGGTGCTCCCGTCGTCGGCCGCCAGCGTGGCCACCGCTTGTGCGGTCGCGTCCGCATTAGGCTACGCCGCTATTGCATCGCGAGAGGCGACTTGAGCGAGGGCGGCGACCTCAAGCTTCATCCCTGAAGACAAGCACTCCCACAAAGCATTCGCGCTTGCGGTCATGGCGGGTGTGGTGCCAGGTAGGAGGATGATGCGCTATGGTGTGGAGGTTAGCTGGGTGTTGCCGCTTTAAGTAGCGCATTCCGGTGAGGCCAAGCGTCCGGGTGCGTCATTAAGTCGCAGGAGTTGGTTCCTCGTGCACCGAGTCTCTTAACGATGGCATACGGACGGACGACATGAATGCGGGCAGCAAGCGCCGGCTGGGAATGCACCACGCGACGGCGCGAGGGACGAGGGTTTTTGGTGTGCCAGGGTAGTCAGCTGCGGTCCTGGCAACGTTGGAGATGTCCTTTGCTCACATGCGATCCTCGCATGTCATTGAAAAAGCAAGATGACTCGGCATGGTCTCAGGTCCCGAGGATGCAGTTGGCCGCGCTACACCACTCCGCGGACGTGTCGCGACGCCCCGTGCATCCTCGACGAGCCGGGTGTCGGGGTGTGTTTGGATTGTGGCCAAAGTGCACCTTATCAAAATTTTGGTCATGACCCAAAGATTGGTCTTTTTTGGATGGTTGCCATTTTTGGGCATGCCAATGAACTCTAGCCAACTCTAGTTCATTTTTCTTGCCAATGTCGGCCAAATCATGGGCAACCAAAACCTCAACCAAAATTTTGGCTAGCCAATGCTTTTATGGGGCAACCTTGGGCACAAACCAAACATACAGTTGGTCATGCCACAACACTAATGCCACTGTCGGTGTCAAAACCGGCGGATCTCAGGTAGGGGGTCCCGAACTGTGCGTCTAGGCGGATGGTAACAGGAGACAAGGGACACGATGTTTTTACCCAGGTTCGGGCCCTCTCGATGGAGGTAAAACCCTACTCCTGCTTGATTAATATTGATGATATGGGTAGTACAGGAGTAGATCTACCACGAGATTAGAGTGGCTAAACCCTAGAAGCTAGCCTATGGTATGATCGTTGTTCGTCCTACAGACTAAAACTCTCTGGTTTATATAGACACCAGAGAGGGCTAGGGTTACACAGAGTCGGTTACAATGGGAGGAGATCTTCATATCGTATCGCCAAGCTTGCCTTCCACGCCAAGGAAAGTCCCATCCGGACACGGGACGGAGTCTTCAATCTTGTATCTTCATAGTCCGGGAGTCCGGCCGAAGGTCATAGTCCGGCCATCCAGACACCCCCTAATCCAGGACTCCCTCAGTAGCAGCTGAACCAGGCTTCAATGATGACGAGTCCGGCGTGCAAGTTGTCTTCGGCATTGGAAGGCGGGTTCCGCCTCCGAATATTTCATAGAAGATGTTGAACACCAAGGTAGTGTCTGGCTCTGCAAAATAAGTTCCACATTCCACCGTAGAGAGAATAATATTTGCGTTAATCGGATCTGCTGATATATTCCGCGGCGTGACATCATGCCACAGCCAGGCTTTTATTCATTTTACTGTTCCACCTCAGCGCGTTTAGCGAGGCAGTTTCCTTGGCACGTCTTGTCAAAGCAGAGATCGTGTCCCCTTATTCCGGGATTCCCATCAATACGGGTGTGGGTAACCCAACCGCGCCATTAACTGCAGCGCTTGGGAGATAAGCGAGTTTTATTAGGCCGGTGGGGGGCTCGTAGTTTTGGCCGCCCATATAAGGGGATAAGAATCCGCCCTTTCCATTCACGCCTTCTCCCTCCTCTGCTTATCCGTCCCTGCGCGCTCGAGCTCCAGCGCCCAAGCCCGCACTTCCCACCTCAACCTTCTCCAACCATGTCCGGAGCGGGAGGTAGATGGATGGCCTCCTCCGTCATGTAGGGGCAAAAAAAACTGAGGAAGGCCGGATACTTGTCTAACGACATCGCGCACCGGCTTCCCGATGTGGGGCAACTCATCCCCACCCCCAGGCCCCATGAGAGGGTTTTTTTTCTTCCCCATTTCCTCCGCGGACTGGGTTTTCCTCTTCACCCGTTCGTCCGGGGGCTCATGTTCTACTATGGCCTGGACTTCCATGATCTGGCCCCGAACTTCATTCTCAATATCTCAGCGTTTATCGTCACGTGTGAGGCCTTCTTCCGCATCCAGCCCCATTTTGGCCTATGGCTGAAGATCTTCAGCGTCAAGCCAAAGGTTGTGAAAGGCCGACAAGCGGAATGCGGAGGTGCCATGGTGGGAAAGATAGCCAACGTCACCTGGCTCGAGGGTGCCTTCGTGGAAACCATCAAAGGGTGGCAATCGGGGTGGTTTTATATCACCGAGCCGCGTGACCCTAAGTGGGCAGCGGCCCCCGAATTTCGATCCGGCTTCCCCACCCGGATCACATCTTGGAAAGAGACGGGCCTGTCGTGGGGCAATCCAGAAGAGGTGACCGGACTCCAAACCTGCGTCCGGGACCTGGTGACCAAGAAGGTCAAGCTTGTCAACGTGGTCCAGGTCATGCTCTTCCGCCGGATCCTCCCGTGTCAACGACGGGACTTCAATTTGTGGGAGTTCGACCCGGCCCAGCACCAGACTCTATCCCGACTCTTCAAAACGAAGCACAAGGATGCCTGTAAGGTGCTTTTCAAGAGTTCCGACGTCTCCCCTCCCGTCACCGAGGATCGCGGATTCTGTGCCAAACGTCAAGCCTCCGAAGTAAGCTTACATTTAGTCCCTTACGGGATACCCGAATTTCATAGTGTGACTTTATGTGGGATCTAAACTCCCATTCCTTTGACAGGACCGGAAGAGGACATCCGGATAGTTTGACTGTCCGGCCCCTTTGCCCGAAGGCCCAGCAGACGCACACTTAGCGAAGCTACTGGTTCCGGCACCTCACATGGTGCCGGAGAAGAAGGCCAAGGAGAAGGCCACGGGGACCCGAAAGAGTTCCCGGCGCCCAGTGTCGTCGGATTTGCCCGACGAACCCAACGCACCCTCCGCCTCCGAAGACGAGGAGGAGGAAGAAGAAGAAGATGCCTCTCCCCCTCCAACGGGGGGAGGAAAGAAAAGAAAGGCCGCCCCAACTGGGGAAGCCGGAGGGTCCAAGAAGGGGAAGACCCTTTTGTCGGACTACGCCCCCGACGCCGAAGACGGTGGGGGGGAATGGCCATCCAGGGTCAAGCCCCTGGCAAAATCGTAAGTGTCCGGCTACCCGAATGACTTATTGCACTCCTTTATTATTTGATAGCTTCTAATGCCGAATCTGATCATGCAGTCCGCCCAAAGCTCAGCTTGGCGATTCGTTGAGCGGCTCTCTGAATTCGTTGGACATGAATAGCGCTTCACTTCCGATGGCCTCCTCCCCTCTCCCTACAGACGACGCTGAGGTGGAGTCTCGTAGGGGACAAAACTAGGAGGAGGTGGTCCTGGAGGCGCCACAAGGCGACCTTCCGGACTCCGGGCCCAAAGGGGGTAAAGCCCCGGAGGAATCTAAGTCCGGCCCCGGGCCAGACACTGCTCCGGAACCATCAGCAGTTCCAGAGTCTGACAGGCGGCGCCTTCATAAGAAGGGTAGGCCTGCGACGCCGGCGACTTCCATCCATCCGAAGGCGCCGGACAATTTGTTGGAGGCACTTAACGGCGCCTCCATCGACAAGGAACACCACACCGTTATGAGTGCGGTGATTCAGAAGGTTCAGTCCGCCAAGAGCGGGCTGATGGAAGCCTGTACAAGCCTGTTAACGGGCTTTGAGGTATGTGTTCAAAAACATATATAAAAATATTACCTCATAGACAGTAGCCCCTGATGCTCAGTTCGGTGTTCGAAAAGAAAAGCCGAGCTGGGGATCTAAAAAGATATACGCAGGAGTCTAATAGAAATATGTCAATATGGGAATGCAGGCTGCGCTGCTGACCTCTGCCGCACTGACTACGAAGGTCAATGCATTGAAGGAAAGCCTCGAGCGGTCCGAGAGCGAGCTCGGCCGTGCCAAGAAGCAGCTCGAGGATAAAGAGGGTACATAGTACCTCCTGTAAATATATATAGAAATACTTGGTTGCAAAATAATAACAGGACCAACGTTAATGTTGCAGGAGCCACGACCGAGGTGGCGACCCTGAAAGAGCCGGTCTCCAAGGCCGAAAAGAGTGCGGCGTTGGAGCGCACCGAGCGAGAGAAGCAGGAGGCGCGGGTGGCGGAGGTGCGGCAAGAGCTCCAGGCTCTCGTGGAAAAACACGAGAGTTTGGAGCGTGACTCGAAGACTCGAGAGTCCGAGCTTGCCTTGGCTCTTGAGAGTGCCAAGACCGCTAAGGCCGAAGCCCAGAAGGCCCTTCAGGAGATCGAGGCGATGAAGAAGATAGCGGCGGGTAAGGCATTCTTTATGCAAAGCAAAAATATAAAAGTTAATTATCTGCTACTTACCCGAATCCGGAGCTCTCCAGGAGCGTTCGTCGATCTGCCCCGTAGTGTGTCTGATGCCGCCGCATACTACCGAGCCGAAGAGGGGAGCTCGACGGAGAAAGTGTTCTGGTCTCAGTATGCTGAGGCCGAACATCCGGTGCCCCTGAGCGACCAGCTGAAGCAGCTGGTCGAGCTCCACAAGGTGGCCGAACAGGCCATGAAGGGCCTCATAGCTCGGCTGTGGCCTAGAGAAGTCATGCTTGGGAGCTACTTCGGTCTGGTGCGGCGGCTGGTGGACGCGTGTCCGTGGATTGAGGTTGTCAAGCGCTCCATTTGTATTGAAGGTGCCCGTCGGGCCCTTGCCCGTGCTAAGGTGCACTGGGGCAAGCTAGATGCGGAGAAGCTGTTGATGGACGCGCCACCGCCGGGCAAGGAGTATCGTACGCCCAAGATGTATTATAATGGCGTTCTGAAGGGTGCCCGCCATACAGCGGATGAGTGCTCCAAAGATGTAATTTTTTGAGTAGACTCGCATTTGTTATCCTGTATGCTAAAGCTTTGTTCATATGCATTAAGCAACGCTTGTTAATTTAAAATATTACCTTCTGTGCGGCCGTTTATCAAATCTGAGAGATGCAAGTCGTCGGCTTCGACCCCCATGCCACGAGTGCTGGGGTGTTCGGGATAAACCTGAGCGCTCTTGTTCCCATTCTTGGGTCCATCTAGGGAGGCGTTCAGCACAATGAACCAGGCCGTCGGACTTATAACACTTTATCGCTCTCACTTAGCCATAGAATTCTATAATTTTAAATTTCGGCGAAGCCCCTAGTATTCGGAAGACCGAGTTCGGGGCGCTATCCACGCCTAGGCCGGATAAGTCCGGTTCCTCGCTCGAAGCGGCATAAGTCTTTAAGGACTCGAAGAAACCTCGTGAACAGCGACCGGTCTCTCGCACTATCATGACAGTCAGTTTTAGCTTTCTCTACTGATGTGTTAACCCAGCTCAACTGGGGCACAATCGCAGTAGTTCTCCCAGCGCTACCTTAGCCAACAATGCGGAACATAAGGTACCAAAACATGGGAGCCGGGCAAACCCAACTATTGACCAAAGACATGATTCGGAGCCGATGCATATAGTGCTATAAGTTCGGGGTGCCGCATTCGTGAGAGTGTTCGGTCTTCTCACACCATGTTATGGGGTGTTGTAAGCCCCTGGTGTATTGTCCGCACCAAAGTGTACGGTTGCAGAATGTCATGACTGAACATAGTTGTATATAAAAATGGATAAGTACAATAATAGGTAAGAGCTATATATTGTTTATTAAAAAAAGGGCTGCTGCGAAAGCAGAACGATACAAGAAGTGCGGTAAGCAAGAGATGGGAGTATTTGACATATTCCCCTCCAGGGGCAAGCTGCGGGATTGTAAGTAAAACAGGTATCAAACTCGTTATAGAGACCACCTGGACTTTTGACGTGGCTTGCTCCCTCCCTGGCTGTTGCATCGTGGGTTTGGCGAGTGTATTGCCGGACGGGCCTTCCAAATAGTTGGGTCCTGAAAGTGTATAAAAAGGAAAACGGCGAAATAGGGAGCCCCTTAGTGCGGTTGAGCCGCATTCTAGGCGTGCCGTTGTTGTGCCCCTCCCCTTATGCCCATGGTATCTCTAAGGCGTAATTATGTACGTGTGGCACCAGTATTGCCGTTTGGCGGGGGCTGGGGTTGGGGCCGCACTGCTATGCTAGCTCGGAACGTGCCAGCCGGATTTGTTGTAGGTTACTTCAGGCTCGCTTGATGTTGTCTGGACGTTTGACGCCTAGATTGGAGAACTGCCTTGAGAGGCTACTCTGTACTTCTGCCGCCAGGGCCGCCATGTCCTCCTCCGTTCGGAGAGAGCGTTCGGTGTTTCCGTTTACCGTAATGACTCCGCGAGGTCCTGGCATCTTGAGCTTGAGATATGCATAGTGCGGCACCGCATTGAACTTTGCAAATGCGGTTCGTCCAAGCAGGGCGTGATAGCCGCTGCGGAATGGGACTATGTCGAAGATTAACTCCTCGCTCCGGAAGTTATCCGGGGATCCGAAGACCACTTCGAGTGTAACCGAGCCTGTATAGTTGGCCTCTACCCCTGGTATGACACCTTTGAAGGTTGTCTTTGTGGGTTTAATCCTTGAAGGATTGATGCCCATTTTTCGCACTGTGTCCTGGTAAAGCAGGTTCAGGCTACTGCCGCCATCCATTAGGACTCTGGTAAGGTGAAATCCGTCGATAATTGGGTCTAGGACCAGTGCGGCGAATCCGCCGTGACGGATGCTGGTGGGATGGTCCCTTCGATCGAAGGTGATCGGGCAGGAGGACTATGGGTTGAACTTTGGGGCGACTGGCTCCAGCGCATAGACGTCCTTGAGAGCACGCTTCCGCTCCCTTTTGGGGATGTGGGTTGCGTATATCATGTTCACCGTCCGAACTTGCGGGGGAAATCCCTTCTGTCCTTTGTTGTTCGGCAGCTGGGGCCCCTCCTCGTCATTGCTATGTAGCCCCTTGTCTCTGGTCTCGGCACTTAATTTGCCTGCCTGCTTGAACACCCAACAATCCCTGTTGGTGTGATTGGCTGGCTGTTCGGGGGTGCCGTGTATCTGGCACGAGTGATCGAGTATCCGGTCTAAGATGGATGGGCCCTGAGGGTTTCTTTTGAATGGCTTCTTCCGCTGACCCAGTTTAGAGCCTCTGAATCTGGCATTGACTGCCGTATCTTCAGTATTGTCACCGTTAATGCGGCGCTTATGCTTGTTGCGACGTGACCTGCCGTTGTTATCCTTGGTATCCAAATTGCCGGGGCTCTTGTTTATGTTATTGCTATGAGATAGCCAGCTGTCTTCTCCCGTGCAGAAGCGGGTCATGAGTGTCGTGAGGGCTGCCATAGATTTTGGCTTTTCCTGTCCTAGGTGCCGGGCAAGCCATTCGTCTCGGATGTTGTGCCTGAAGGCTGCAAGGGCCTCAGCGTCCGGACAATCGACTATTTGGTTTTTCTTGGTTAGGAACCGTGTCCGGAATTGTATGGCCGATTCCTTTGGCTGCTGGATTATGTGGCTTAGGTCATCGGCATCTGGTGGTCGCACATACGTGCCCTGGAAGTTGTCAAGGAATGCGGTTTCCAGGTCCTCCCAACAACTAATTGACTCTGCTAGCAGGCTGTTAAGCCAATGTCGAGCTGGTCCTTTAAGCTTGAGCGGGAGGTATTTGATGGCGTGTAGATCATCACCATGGGCCATGTGGATATGAAGGAGATAATCCTCGATCCATACCGCTGGATCTGTTGTGCCATCGTAAGATTCGATGTTTACGGGTTTGAAGCCCTCGGGGATTTGATGATCCATTACTTCGTCTGTGAAGCATAGTGGGTGTGCGGCGCCCCTGTACTGGGCTATATCACGACGCAGCTCGGACGAGCTTGGTCTATTGTATTCGGCCGGTCCATACTTATTATGTCCGGCGTGACGGCTAGTGTCACATGAAGCGGGGCGCCCATGCGATCCGTAGATCGATCTTGTTTGCCTTGCCTTATTCTCCAAGATGTCTCGCAGGTCTGTTGCGTCTCCCCGTACTCTGGTATGTTTTGAGCGTGTCGGGGTGCGACTTGGGTTGAGGGCCTGAAGGCCTCTCTATCGTGGCCATGGGGTGGCCGATCGGGCGCATCGTACGCTGGTGATGTAGGTTTAGTTGCTTCCTCCTCAAGTTGGGGTAGCAGCCTGCGCTTTGGGTAGCTCTTGGATGGGCATTCTAGTTTATACTCTTGGGCCGCCAGGACTTCAGTCCATCTGTCGGCTAGCAAGTCTTGGTCAGCTCTAAGCTGCTGCTGTTTCTTCTTGAGGCTACTTGTCGTGGCTACGAGCCTGCGTTTGAAACGCTCTTGTTCGACGGGATCCTCTGGCACGACGAATTCGTTGTCGTCGAGGCTTGCCTCGTCTTCGGAGGGAGGCATGTAATTTTCGTCCTCGTCCTCTTTGTCGGCCGCTCTCTCATGAGGGCTGGCTCCTTGGTCCTCCTGCACTGAATCGTGCTGGAGGGGGTTGTCTTCGGCACTGTCCGGCGTGTTGTTATCTCCGGTGCCGGAGTAGCCGTTTTTGCTTTGGCGGGACTTAGAGTGGCGCCGCTGACGTCGGCGCTTAGGTTGCTTCTTGGAGGGGTCATCCTCCGCTTTCTCCTCGCCATCCCCCGCTTTAGGGGTGTCCACCATGTATATGTCATATGATGAGGTGGCTTTCCAGTTCCCCATAGGTGTTGGTTCTTGACCATCTCCTTCATCAGCATCCATGCCGTCGATGTCTTCGGAGTCAAAGTCGAGCATGTCGGTTAAATCGTCAACAGTGGCTACAAAGTGGGTGGTGGGTGGGCTTCGAATTTCTTCGTTGTCCGCATCCCAACCGTGTTGGCCGTAGTTCGGTCAGGGCTCTCCTGACAAAGAGAGAGACTTTAATGAATTCAGGATATTGCCGAAAGGCGAGTACTGAAAGACGTCCGCGGCGGTGAACTCCATGACCGGAGCCCAATCGGGCTTAATCGGAAGCGGCGCAGGATTTACGGAGTCCGGATCGGAGTCCGGCACCTTGGAGTCACGGGCCTTGCGAGGGACTAGGCTAGTATCCGGCTCTATCGCCGTAGAGGTTGCCGTTTCCGGGGCGGCGTCCAACCGTCCGTCCCCGACTGGCGCAGTGGGCTCCGAGCTAATGGTCGGAGCGGACACCTGAGCGATGCTCTGGGTGTTGTCCGATGACAGAGCTAAATCATGCCCATCATAACAGTGCGGCGCGCCCGGTCATGGCTCGAATCCATCGAAGATCAAGTCCCCGCGGATGTCGGTCGTGTAGTTTAAGCTTCCAAACCTGACCTGATGGCCAGGGGCGTAGCTTTCGATCAGCTCCAGATGGCCGAACGAGTCGGCCCGCAGTGCGAAGCCGCCGAATACGAAGATCTGTCCGGGGAGAAAAGTCTCATCCCGGACCGCATCGCGATTGACAAGCGAAGAAGCCATCGGGCCTAAATGCGACGACACAGAGGAACTCTCAATGAAAGCACCAATGTCGGTGTCAAAACCGGCGGATCTCGGGTAGGGGGTCCCGAACTGTGCGTCTAGGCGGATGGTAACAAGAGACAAGGGACACGATGTTTTTACCCAGGTCCGGGCCCTCTCGATGGAGGTAAAACCCTACTCCTGCTTGATTAATACTGATGATATGGGTAGTACAAGAGTAGATCTACCACGAGATCGGAGTGGCTAAACCCTAGAAGCTAGCCTATGGTATGATCGTTGTTCATCCTATGGACTAATACTCTCCGGTTTATATAGACACCGCAGAGGGCTAGGGTTACACAGAGTCGGTTACAATGGGAGGAGATCTTCATATCGTATCGCCAAGCTTGCCTTCCACGCCAAGGAAAGTCCCATCCGGACATGGGACGGAGTCTTCAATCTTGTATCTTCATAGTCCGGGAGTCCGGCCGAAGGTCATAGTCCGGCCATCCGGACACCCCCTAATCCAGGACTCCCTCAGCCACCCTCGGCACACTGGAACCGACCATGTCTAGCGACGATGAGCGTGTCGCTCACCGCGGTCGCCGTGTCCAGAGGCGGTGCAGGACATTCGGTCATGTCACCCTCCGGTCGAGTCCATCCTCCCGCATGCCTCATTTGAACATTCCATCGAGTATCATTCGCATGTGGGCCTAGACCATGCTTGTATTTCCAATGTTGTAATTTTTCCGACATGCATACAAACAAACGGTTCATTTAAAGTTTCACTTTGCCTCCACTACGTGTCGCTTCGCGTCTTAGTTTTGACATCGCATTCTGTTCATGCCCCAACACATGTTGACGAGATTGATTGATGTTCAGAGATCAATTGCGTGTCATGCAAGGAGATAAAGGTTTGGTCTGTTTCTATGATAGAAATGACCCGC
>NC_041387.1:428260191-428331391 GCF_002162155.2 Triticum dicoccoides | reverse complement strand
GGGGTCTGTGGGGATCAGAGGGAGTATATTGTACGTTCATAAGCGAAACGAACGTATTGTACCCACCCTAGTCCTCTTTCAATTGATCTCCGGACCCCGAGATGAAATCGAGAGAGAACGAGTGGGGGCATGTGATACCTAAGGCGAATTCAAAATTTTGACCCGGTGATCATAGCATCCGCAAATCATATATAAAGGGTATTCAATGTTTGTTTTGTTTTTGAATGTACAATATACTCCCTCCTATCCTTTCTAGTTTACATATAAGTTTTATGTGTAGTCAAAGTATCTCTACTTTGATGAAAAAAGTATCAACATTCAACAATGCCCAATCAATATTGTTAGATTCGTACGTACTCCTAGATTTGTACTCAAGATGGTCTCCAATTTGTTTTCAACCACGTGAATGTGCTTGTTCTCGTGCATGCTCTTCCTACTAGGATTTCTCCACGTATAGCCAGTCCAATAGTAACTTTTTTTAAGCTCCCTGTCCAATAGTACTGGTGGAGTACTGACAACACCTATACTAGAGTATGCAGTGCTCATAGTAGTACTCCCTCCTTCCATTTATATAGGGCCTATGTGGAGGAGAGAGATGTGAAAAAGTAAGGGGAGTGAGCTCTCATGCAAGAGCCTAGCTATATACGCATTCCTAGTTAAATACAATAAATATGAAGAAAGAGATAGAGAGGAGATGGAAAAAAGTACTAATACAATAGCCAACCTTAAAACAAATTGCAGGAAATAGCCAACCTTATAGCCCACACTCCTGTATGAGTGCATATAATAGATGATGGCTATAGATGACATGGCAGTCCCTCATAGCCATCGATTGGCTATATTATTAACCATGCTCTAATGCGTTTTTCAAAACCGTATTTGACTATTGACAAGATTAATAGTACATGAGATGTATAATGTGAAAATTATATCATTGGAAGCTCCTTTCACATACGAATTTCATTGTATGCTTTGTGTAAGTTGCACGTCATATATTATTACTCTAACATTTGGTCAAAGTTAGCCTCGAAAAACGCATTAGGCCCTGTATAGTAAATGGAAGTAGGGAGTAGTAGTGGAAGTGGATCCTCTGACGTAGGTATCCCTGCCTTACCCTCCCTTTCGGTCACTTAATGGCGGACCCCATGCTTGCTAGGCCCCGCATGTCAGTTACTCAATGGGTTTGGCCATGTCAGGGGATCCTCATCCGTAGTATACTCCCTCTGTTTTTATTTACTCCGCATAAAATGGAGGGAGTGGTAGTATAAATGACACGGGCGGGGAGGGGGAGGGACGTCGGTTTGCTCTCAACTGCGGTCCCACAAGCGAGCGAAAATGCAAGACGAAGTGCATTCCATTCGGTGAGCGACATGGAGGGTCCAGCATGCCGGGCTGCAACTCGAACGCGACAAGAGCGATGTATAGTCAAAACCGATTGACCGGTCGTCACCGGAACCACTATTCACACCAGAACATTCGCTGCTCGGCCTACGTCAGCCACTGCCCTAAAACCACACCTAATCTCCAACCCATTCCCCCACCTTTCGATCCCCTAGCCCGCATCAAGCATCCCCTAGTTCCCCGGAAAGCCATGGTGCGCCGCAAGATCACGTACTACAAGATGTTGACACCGGAGCGCCGCGCAGAAATTGCCGCGGCGGTCGGTGCCACAGACCTCCTTTCCCAAGCTCGCTTTGCGGCGGGCTAATCCCCGAGTTCTCTGGAGCCAAGCTACGAGGAGGAGGAAGTCGATCCAATGTTCATGGCAGAGGTCATGGCGCAGAAGGCCCCCGATGGGTATGAGACGATGGACGTCGACTCCGTGCCGGTGTCCGATTTCCCCATGGTGCAGGCAGACCAGCGGTTCAACCTGGCGATACTAAAGGAGGACCAGGAGGCAGAGGCTCAACTCAACACGGAGCATGCTCATGCCGCTTCCATCGAGGCTCTCCTGCAGGCGGAACCGGATATCGTGGATGTGAACCAGGCGGCGGAGGCTCAACTTGAGGCGGAGCGCGCGGATGCCGCTGCCATCGAGGCCCTCCTGAAGGCGGGACCGGACGTCCTGGACTTGAACCGGGCGGCAGAGGCTCAACTCGACATGGAGCACGCGGATGCCGGTCTCATCGACGCCCTCCTACAGGCGGAATCGGACGTCCTGGACTTGAACCGGGCGACGGAGGCTCGACTCGACGTGGAGCGCGCGGATGCCGCTGCCATCGAGGCCCTCCTACAGGCGGAATCGGATGTCCTCGACTTGAACCGGGTTGTGCTCTCGTCCGTGCAGAGCGCCCACACGCTCCGCGTGAATGAGTAGCTAGAGGTCGAGGACAACCATAGTGCGGAGACACACGTCGGTAACTACGGCTGGTTCGCCCTGGCAACCAAAGACGATGAGGCCGTCTTGTTCCGCGAGCAGTGATAGTTTTTCTTTATGTTGTTGTTTTTATGGATCTTTTGCTGTGTAAAAACATATATTGTTATGCAAGTCTCCTGACTTGGGTCAGTCTACCATTTCAGGCGGTTGGATGAATATCCTACGTCTCCTAACCCTTCTTCCTCACTTCTTCTTCTTCCCTAACAGACCACCGCACGGGCCGTACGGATACTCCCCAACATGCGGTTGGATAAACATACTCTATGAACAAAAATTATGTGTCAGCGATAGGATGGCTGAGTTTGGTCTATTCACATGCGACAGCATGTGTCAGTGAGGGTGCGTTCCCTTGGTTGGGTTTGCGGCGTACAAGAGCGACTATGTGAGGGTGCGGTGCGACCGCGGCGTGCAGGAGCGACCGTGTGAGGGTGCGGTGCGACCGCGACAACCGTGTGCAAGTGTACCTCCTTTTCATTTTGAAAACTTTAGGCAAGCTTGGAAAAAATGTGTGGCGAAGTATGGCAATGCAAGGCCTAGACCCAAACAGGATAAGTACGTACGTACTAGGAGTACTAGTGTTAAAAAAGAAAGGCGGGGTTTTCCTTCGTGGGATTAATCGATACAAATCCTCATTTCACGTGTCAATTAATGCATATTTTTTCTCCAAAGCCCAAAGAGCTAACCATATCACTCCTCGTCGCTTGATTAATGCAGTGCCATGCAAACCAACCTTCTCACTTCTGCATGCATGCAAGGGATATTAATGTCCTTGGTTGCTAGTACGAGGCAAACCCCATCAATTTTGCCTCGATTAGTGTTAGTGGCCTTTTGCAAATTGTAATTTTGATATATTGGCCTTGTGTAAAAAAATGGAGGTACTAACTATATTTGACTTCCTTCCCCATTGCGGTGACGTCGACGATATCTCGAACGTTGTGGTTTGGCGAAGTGTGTTCGACGGAGAACACCCTTGAGGGAGACCACGGTAAGTCCTTCGCAAGTGCCGCCTGCAAGCCGAGACAACCACCTTATTTGCATCCAGGAAGTCCGTTGAACCAAAGGACGCGTAAATGCACTAGTACTACTAGTACACAATAGCGTCGTCCGTCCAACTTAGTGCGGTGAGATGGTTTCTCGAAGAAGACAATGGAGAAGCGGAGTCAGTGAAGAGTGAAATGATGGTTGCTTCGTCCGTGCTTTTGTGATTTGACGCCTCACTGCTTTGTGATTTGTGATAGAAGGGACAGGGGAGTATACTATGTGCTCTATACTGTACATGTGTCCAAGCACGGGAGAAAGAGGAGAGACGTTGCATTTTTCTATTCCTTCAATCAATCAATGAGGGAGCTTCGGTTCCATCTTTTTGGCTTTGGCAACATCGTCCACAATAGTTCCCACGATGCCAAAAGCTATTTTCACATTTGGCTACACATTGTGGATGCCCTTAACCGTACCACTTGGTTTTGCTCCTATGTGCTATCTATACAAATCTCAGTTATATTGATCTAAAAAATTATAGAATCAAGATTAGTAAAAAGGAGGTGATTTTGCCGCGCGGATGGCGGGGGAGGTTTCTTATTTTTAGAGGACGTTGTCCTGGTGGTTTGCTAACATACGATCCCATGTGTCAGTGCTTTACCAAGCCGATCCGCGTCCCACTTGAGGCAGAACAACGGCACAAGCAACACGTGGTTAACTTGAAGAAGATGAGGGAGAAGCGGATTCAGCAACGAGTGAAATGATGGTTGCTTCATCCCTCCAAGTTCTTTTTTTAGCATTATTACTTTGTCCCTCCAACTTAACTGCGGGAAAGGTGCAGCTTTGTGATTTGACGTCTCATTTCTCATTACTATGCCGGCGCCATGACTGGGGTGCTTCACCCTGGCTGCTCTACATTGTATTCTGGTATGGCACGTGGACCCGGTAGCTTGATGTCCCACATGTCGGTGAAAGGGACTAGAAGATTTATGAAAGCGAGCGCTCCACTGTTAAGACGGAGGAGTACAAGACACGACGGCCCAGTGAACTGTCACTTGTACTGTATAGTACTATAGTTTTGCTGTTTTGCACGATCCATCGATACAAACCGGATTAAACAGGAAAGGGCGGGATTTTTCTCGCGCGGTAGATGATACTAGCCATACATTTCAAAGGCAATTTTAATGCATGCAAACTGAATAATTAAGTAACAATATGATATCTAGTAAAACTAAAAACACATATGATTTAATGTGTTAGAGTGTAGTAGTCCTGATGTATTGCATTGTTGTTAGATGTAACATGCGAGAATGTGTAGAGATGTAGTTTTGGAGGGCCTACAGAGAGAAAAGCGTAATACGGTCACCGAACTTCAGAATAAGCTGATTACGGTCACTATATACGTTTTGCGGTGATTATACGGTCACCTGCTCACGGTTCAGCATCGGATTGCACTCTGTTGACCGGACAAATAGTCTGCGTGGCGCCATGTTGACTAGTTAAATTGATCACGTTCCTTGTGGGTCCCACCTGTCAGTTTGCATAGGGAAAAGGTTGTAAACACAAATTTAGCAGGCGCGACAAGGCTCCAACCCGTGCGCGAGAACCACCTGCTGTGTATGTGTCTGTCAGGGCCTGATGTGTGTGCATGCATGTGTAGGTTGAGCACTTGAGCGTGAGAGTGTGTGTTGGTCGTGTGGTATACTGGTGTGTGCATGCATGCGTGCATGTGTGTGTGTGAGTGTTGCGTGCGTGCGTGGCTACGTGTGTACGTGTGAGTGTTGCGTGCATGCGTGGGTGCATGTGTTCGTGTGAGTGTTGTGTGCATGCAGTTTGTGTGCATGTGTGCTTGTGTGTATAATCACCACACCAGCTCATGTGTGTTAAAACAGACGGCTCAGCATACCAATACAAGGCCACCTTGTCCGCTGTGCCCGCGGTCATGACTTCGAACCACCGTCCAATATTTTTTTGTCGTTTGTTTTCATTCTTACTAGCAAGATGCCCGTGCGTTGCACGTAACATCAAGATGCATTTGTATGACTAGTTTATCTTGTGAGAGAAAAGGATGAACGAGGGAAGGCCTTATTTGCAAATGTGGAGAGGTGTGTGGGTACCTTTTTGCAAAATTGCCATAGTTTCTTTCCTATCCGTCAGATATAAAGCGGACGGCCTATATTGTAGGATGGCAGGCACACCATCATCACCAACTCTGTTTTTATAAGAGTTATTTATAAGAGTGTAGATGTAGAGTAGATACAAGCCGACAGGTGGGCCCGATGGTAGTGAGATAATGTGATGCAACACTAGAGGTGCCACGTGGAGCGTTTAACTGGTCAACTAGTCTTGTCTTGAGCAAATAAAGAGTTGTACGGTGAGCCTGTGACTGTATAATAACCACAAAACATAAATGGTGACCGTAATGAGTGGATTCTGAAGTCCAATGTACGTATCGTGCTTTCACTTCAAATACAATGATCGTCATTGTATATATCGCGAGAGAAATATGAAACATGCGTGAATGTGCTGGGGGCTTACTTTTAGAGGACCTGGAGATAGTTTGTGTGTGTACGTGAAAGGGGCATAGAGGGGGGGGGGTATGCGATGCGAGAGAGAGATGCTCTTCGTTTCTCTTTATTATGACTAACTTTGTATATAGTATAAAAATATACAAATTCATAGTGCAGAATAAATATCATTGTGGGCACCATGCAATGCAAATTAGCGTTCGTACTCCTCCATATAACTTTGTAATGTTGTATATATGTAGAAATTCTAAAATAATTTTTTGGCCACACTTTATTCAAAAGGAATGTTGTATGCGAAATAAACATGGAGAGAGGGCTTTTTAGATCAATGGGGTACGTGATGTAACATGTGTGAATGTTAGTTGATGCATTTGGCAGGGCCTAGAGAGGTATGTGTGTGTATTACGTATTCGAGAGAGGCATGGATAGAGGGGCCGGCGGGGGTGGGAGAGATAGCATGAGAAATGAGAGTGGTCTAGAGAGGGAGAGACGAATATGATGTCGCGGTGAGAGATTCCCTTGAGTGTGTGTATGCAAGGGGGGAGGGGATAGAGGCACCAGGAGAATATATTTTTGTGTGTGTGGTGTATGTGTTGGTATGTGTGGGTGTGAGAATATAACGAGACGTGGGGGCAGAGGGTGTGTCACCGCGTGAGGTCCGGTGGGTCGAGGTGAGGCCCTTCGTTCGGTTCCATCCTGCGCCACATTGGTCGACCCGTGACGCATTTAGGGAGACCCATGGATGACTAGTCGTACAAGACAAAGATAGCAGAATTGTGAAGGACTCTGTGTCCATTGACAAAGCCGACTAGGATTTGTAACCCTAGGTTCTCGGACTAAGGTAACCCCTTTATCTCTGATATTACTATTCATCCAACCTAACTTTAAGGGGCATCCTACAGAATGCTCCGCTAGAATCATACTTGTCGATTAGGAAGAGAGGTGTGAGACAATGCGTGAGAAACATGCCTAAAGATAATGTGCGTACAGGAGATACGTAGGCAGGTCTATGTATATAGAAAGGGTCGATGGTGATTGTGCGTGTGTATGCTTGCGAGAGGAAGAGTGCATGTAATAAAGGTTAGTGAAAACAGTCGTAAATGGTTACAAGAGGGAGGGAGGGTTATATCGAGAGCATGTGTGCGAGAAAGACACCTCGGGAGAGAGTGTGTGAGCATGTGTGAGAGACCACCGACGGAGAGTGAAACTAGACGTAAAAGACTGTTGTACACATTGATTAAAGATATAAATTGTATACAAATATTAGGATGGGATCATGATATTTGCGCGCCCTCCACCCTCATGGAAGCCTCATGTCCCTCCTGGACTACTTCTTATTTTCCTAATTTCTTAAATATTCCAAAACGGATAAAATTTGCTATTAGAATTGTTTTGGAGTCGGTTTACTTACTGCACCACATACCTATTCCTTTTCGGAGTCTGAGACATTCTGGAAAGTGTCCCTTACGTATTCCTCCAGGGTTATGGTGTCAATAATATTAGTTTCAACATTTATAGGATTACCTGAGATATAATGTTTGATTCTTTGACCGTTCACCACCTTCGGATTTGTGCCTTCGAAGTTGTTGACTTTTATGGTGCCGGAATGATAGACCTCCTTGATAACGTAAGGGCCTCCCCATTTAGAGAGAAGTTTTCCTGCAAATAATCTTAAACGAGAATTGAAAAGCAACAGATAATCACCTACACTAAACTCACGCTTTTGTATCCTTTTGTCATGCCATCTTTTAACTTTTTCTTTATACAGCTTGGCATTCTCATAGGCTTGGGTTCTCCATTCATCAAGTGAGCTAATATCAAATAACCTCTTCTCACCAGCAAGTTTGAAATCATAATTGAGATCTTTAATAGCCCAATATGTCTTATGTTCTAGTTCGAGAGGTAAGTGACATGCTTTTCCATAAACCATTTTATCTGGAGACATACCCATAGGATTCTTATATGCAGTTCTATAAGCCCATAATGAATCATCAAGTTTCTTGGACCAATTCTTTCTAGATCTATTAACAGTCTTTTGCAAAATTAATTTGAGCTCTCTATTACTCAACTCTACTTGACCACTAGACTGTGGGTGATACGGAGATGCAATTCTATGATTAACATCATACTTAGCAAGCATTTTACGAAAGGCACCATGAATAAAATGTGAACCACCATCAGTCATGAGATATCTACGGACTCCAAACCTCAGAAAAATAACTTCTTTAAGCATCTTAATAGAGGTGTTATGATCAGCAGTACTAGTTGGAATAGCTTCTACCCACTTAGTAACGTAATCAACAACAACTAAAATATGTGTATATCCATTAGAGGCAGGAAAAGGTCCCATATAATCAAAGCCCCAAACATCAAATGGTTCAATAACAAGAGAATAATTCATAGGCATTTCTTGACGTCTACTAATATTACCAATTCTCTGACATTCATCACAAGACAAGACAAACTTACGGGCATCTTTGAAGAGAGTAGACCAATAAAAACTGGATTGCAATAACTTATGTGTAGTTCTATCTCCAGCGTGGTGTCCTCCATATGCCTGGGAGTGACACTTGCGTAGGATCTGTTCCTGTTCATGCTCAGGTACACAACGTCTAATAATAGCGTCTACTCCTTCTTTATAAAGGTGTGGGTCATCCCAGAAGTAATGTCTTAAATCATAAAATAACTTTTTCTTTTGCTGGTATGTGAAACTAGGTGGTATAAATTTAGCAACAATGTAATTAGCGTAATCAGCGTACCATGGAGCAGTACGAGAAGCATTTATGACAGATAATTGTTCATCATGGAAGCTATCATCAATAGGTAGTGGGTCATCAAGAACATTCTCTAACCTAGACAAGTTGTCTGCAACGGGGTTCTCAGCTCCCTTTCTATCAATAATATGCAAATCAAATTCTTATATCAAGAGAACCCATCTAATAAGTCTAGGTTTAGCATCTTTCTTTTCCATAAGATATTTAATAGCAGCATGATCAGTGTGAATAGTTACTTTAGAATCAACAATATAAGGTCTGAACTTATCACGTGCAAAAACAACTACTAAGAATTCCTTTTCAGTAGTAGCATAATTTCTTTGAGCAGTGTCTAGAGTTTTACTAGCATATTTAATAACATTTAACTTCTTATCGACTCTTTGCCCTAGAACATCACCTACAGCATAATCGCTAGCATCACACATAATTTCAAAGGGTAAATTCCAATCAGGTGGCTGAACAATAGGTGTAGAAATCAAATCTTTCTTCAAATGCTTCTACACAATCTTCATCGAAGACAAAAGGAATATCTTTTTGTAATAAATTAGTCAGAGGCCTAGAGATTTTAGAAAAGTCCTTAGTGAACCTCCTATGAAAACCGGCATGACCAAGGAAACTTCGTATACCTTTAATATCCTTGGGACACGGCATCTTTTCAATAGCATCAACTTTAGCTTTATCAACTTCAATACCTCTTTCAGAAATTTTATGCCCCAAGACAATGCCTTCATTAACCATAAAGTGGCACTTCTACCAATTCAAAACAAGACTAGTATCTTCGCATCTCTGCAAAACTCGTTCAAGGTTTCTCAAGCAATCATCAAAGGAGGATCCATAAACGGAGAAATCATCCATGAATACCTCACAAATCTTTTCACAAAAGTCAGAGAATATATCCATCATGCATCTTTGAAAGGTAGCATGTGCATTACATAAACCAAAAGGCATACGTCTATAAGCAAAAGTACCTAAAGGGCAAGTAAAAGTAGTCTTTGCTTGATCATCCGCTGATACAGGTATTTGAGAGAAACCAGAATAACCATCTAGAAAGAAGAAATGTGTATGTTTGGATTGTCTTTCTAGCATTTGATCAATAAAAAGTAAAGGGTAATGATCTTTCTTAGTAGCTTTATTTAATTTATGAAAATCTATTACCATCCTATAACCTGTAATAATTCTTTGCAGGATCAATTCATCTTTATCATTAGGAACAACAGTAATACCTCCCTTCTTAGGGACACAATGGACAGGACTTACCCACTGACTATCAACAACGGGATAAATTATACCTGCCTCAAGAAGCTTTAGTGTTTCCTTTCTTACCACTTCTTTCATCTTAGGATTCAACTGTCGTTGATGATCTCTAACTGGTTTGGCGTCTTCTTCCAATTTTATTTTGTGTTGGCATAAAGTGGGACTAATGCCCTTAAGATCTTCCAGAGTATATCCAATAGCCACATGGTGCTTCTTCAGAGTTTTCAATAATCTTTCCTCTTCTTGCTCTGAAAGGTTAGCAGTAATAATAACAGGATATATCAAGATAAGCATATTTAAGAGTATCAGGTATTGGTTTAAGCTCAAACATGGGATCACCCTTGGGTGGAGGAGGATCCCCTAGGATTTCAACAGGCAAGTTGTGTTTCAAAATAGGACCCTGTTTAAATAATACTTCATCTATCTCCCTTCTTTCATTCATAAACATATCATTTTCATGGTCTAGCAAATATTGTTCTAAAGGAACAGTAGGAGGCACGGCAATAGAAGCAAGACCAATAATTTCATCCTTACTAGGAAATTCTTTATCATGGGGTTGTCTACGAAATTTAGCAAAATTAAACTCATGTGTCGTATCCCCCAGACCAATAGTAACAACATCCTTTTCGCAATCTATCCTAGCATTAACAGTATTCAAGAAGGGTCTACCAAATATAATGGGACAAAAGCTATCCTGTGGGGAACCAAGAACAAGAAAATCAGCAGGATATTTAACTTTCCCACACAAGACTTCGACATCTCTAACAATCCCAATTGGTGAAATAGTATCTCTATTTGCAAGTTTAATAGTAACATCAATATCTTCTATTTCAGCGGGTGCAATATCATGCATAATTTCTTCATATAAGGAATGAGGTATTGCACTAGCACTAGCACCCATAACACATAACCCATGATAACAATGATCTCCTATTTTAACTAAAATAACATGCATGCCTACAACAGGTCTATGTTTCTTAGCATTGGGTCTAGCAATATTAGCAGCTTCATCACAAAAGTAAATAACATGCCCATCAATATTATCAGCCAAGAGATCTTTAACCATAGCAATACTAGGTTCAACTTTAATTTTCTCAGGAGGTGTATATATTCTAGTATTACTCTTACGAACCACAGTTGAAGCTTTAGCATGATCCTTTATCCTAACTGGGAAAGGTGGTTTCTCAACATAATAAGTAGGAACAATATGATCATCATAAGTGATAACCTTTTCTTCAACTGTAATAGGTGCAACTACTTTTACTTCAGTAGGAGGATTATATTTAAACCACTTCTCCTTAGGGAGATCAACGTGAGTAGCAAATGATTCACAGAAATAAGCTACTATCTTAGAGTCAAGTCCATATTTAGTGCTAAATCTATGAAAAGCATCGGTATCCATAAAAGATTTAACACAATCAAACTTAGGTGTCATACCTGACTCCTTACCATCATCGGAATCCCAATCTTCAGAGTTGCATTTAATTCTTTCCAATAAATCCCACTTGAATTCAATAGTCTTCATCATATAAGAGCCAACACAAGAAGTATCGAGCATGGTGCGATCATTGAGAGAAAGCCGAGCATAGCATTTTTGAATAATCATTTCTATTGAGAGCTCATGATTGGGGCATGAATATAACATTGACTTAAGCCTTCCCCCAAGCTTGAGCGATACTTTCTCCTTCGCAAGCCCAAAAATTATATATAATTACGATCACGATGAACAAGATGCATAGGATAAAACTTCTGGTGAAATTCCAATTTCAATCGTTTATAGTCCCAGGATCCCGTATCATCACATAGCCTATACCATGTCAATGCGTCACCCTTCAAGGATAAAGGTAAGACCTTATTCTTAACAACATCATCAGGCATACCTGCAAGCTTAAATAATCCACAAACTTCATCCACATAGATGAATTGTAAATCGGGATGCAATGTTCCATCTCCTGCAAAGGGATTAGCTAGCAGTTTCTCTACCATACCCGAAGGAATTTCAAAGTAAACATTTTTAGTAGGTTCAGTAGGAGCAACTCTTTGCTCTACTGGTCGAGGTGAAGATACCCCAAACAAGCCCCTCAAAGGATTATGTTCCATAGTAACAAGTGACAGTAAATTTCAGCACACTATATAAATATTTCCTTACCAAGTTCCACTCACCAAAGGCGCTTCACTCCCCGGCAACGGCACCAGAAAAGAGTCTTGATGACCCACAAGTGTAGGGGATCTAACTTAGTCCTTTCGATAAGTAAGAGTGTCGAACCCAACGAGGAGCGGAAGGAAATGACAAGCGGTTTTCAGTAAGGTATTCTCTGCAAGCACTGAAATTGTAGGTAACAGATAGTTTTGTGATAGGATAATTTGTAACAGGTAACAAGTAATGGAAGTAAATAAAGTGTAGCAAGGTGGCCCAATCCTTTTTGTAGCAAAGGACAAGCCTGGACAAGTTCTTATAATGATAAAAGTGCTCCTGCGGACACATGTGAATTATCGTCAAGCTAGTTTTCATCACGCTCATATGATTCGCGTTCGTTACTTTGATAATTTGATATGTGGGTGGACCGGTGCTTGGGTACTGCCCTTTCTTGGACAAGCATCCCACTTATGATTAACCCCTATTGCAAGCATCCGTAACTACAAAAGAAGTATTAAGGTAAAACCTAACCATAGCATGAAACATATGGATCCAAATCAGCCCCTTACGAAGCAACTTATAAACTAAAGTTTAAGCTTCTGTCACTCTAGCAACCCATCATCTACTTATTACTTCCCAATGCCTTCCTCTAGGCCCAAAAAATGGTGAAGTGTCATGTAGTCAACGTTCACATAACACCACTAGAGGAGAGACAACATACATCTCATCAAATATCGAACGAATACCAAATTCACATGACTACTAATAGCAAGACTTCACCCATGTCCTCAGGAACAAATGTAACTACTCACAAAGCATATTCATGTTCATAATCAGAGGGGTATTAATATGCATTAAGGATCTGAACAAATGATCTTCCACCAAATAAACCAACTAGCATCAACTACAAGGAGTAATCAAGACTACTAGTAACCCACAGGTACCAATCTGAGGTTTTGATACAAAGATTGGATACAAGAGATGAACTAGGGTTTGAGAGGAGATGGTGTTGGTGAAGATGTTGATGGAGATTTACCCCCTCCCGATGAGAGGACGTTGGTGATGACGATGGTGATGATTTCCCCCTCCCGGAGGGAAGTTTCCCAGCAGAACAACTCCGCCGAAGCCCTAGATTGGTTCCGCCAAGGTTCCGCCTCGTGGCGGCGGAGTTTTGTCCCGAAAGCTTGCTTATGATTTTTTCTAGGCTAAAAGGCTTCATATAGCAGAAGATGGGCACCAGAGGGCTGCCAGGGGGCCCATGAGGCAGGGGGCACGCCCTATAAGGGTGGGCGCACCCCCCACCCTCGTGGCCAGGGTGTGGGCCCCCTCTGGTACTTCTTCCACTCAATAATTATCATTAATTCCAAAATTGACTTTCGTGGAGTTTCAGGACTTTTGGAGCTGTGCAGAATAGGTTTCCAATATTTGCCCCTTTTCCAGCCCAGAATCCCAGCTGCCGGCAATCTCCCTCTTCATGTTAAACCTTGTAAAATAAGAGAGAATAGCCATAAGTATTGTGACATAACATGTAATAACAGCCCATAATGCAATAAATATCAATATAAAAGCATGATGCAAAATGGACGTATCATGTCTACCTTCCATTGCATTGCTTCTAATTTGGTGAAATGTCTTCTGCTTAGTTTACACATCATAGTTCTCGTTATCTCTTCCGTCCTGTTTTTCGTACATATTACATCCTCCTATCTTGTGGTTGTCTAACATCAAAGTTCAGTTCGTCTACATCACGCATCAATTTGTTCTAAAGAACTAAATTGTTATTCGTTTTTCTTGTTGGCTTGACTTAACATGGCACAGAGAAAGAGGAAGAAACATAGAATGGCAGGGAATGGGAAGCAGATGAATCCTGAAGATTCTGCTGGTACTGATGGTGCAATCGAAGGTCAAAGTCCAGCGGAAAATTCTACAAACATGGTATCCCATGCTATACGAGCTACAAAAAAGCCAAACAGAAACAAATAGCTGCCATCAAACAAGCAGAGACAACCCTAGTTCTTGCAACATCTTCCACAGTACTACCAGCTGCACGAGTTACTCGTGCGTCAACTGAGCTAGCAGCACGTTCCCAAGCTTCCTTGCCACCTGACACTACTTCCCAAGCACTCTTGACACAAGACAAGTTGGCAAGATCAGATGAACCTTGTGAGATTCAACAGCAAGAAGGTAGTTGCGGGAGTCAAGTTACAATTGCATGCTTCTTTATATGTAGTCTCACTGTTCGATGTACACTAACACTTCCTATGTTTGTTTTTGGATTAGCACCTAGGCGCAAGAGGAAACAAACATCAGGGATAATGCTCGATAGGTTAACTAAATCTAGAGGAGGAAGACTGGAGATCCGTTTTGAGGCAAGTTTAAAAAGGCCACGTGATGCTACAGAGTCAGCCAAGTTATTATCAGAGGCAGCGGTTGCCGTTAGGTGTCATGTACATATCCTCCCAACATGGATTCGGTACAGGAATGACAAAGACGAAACCCAGTTCAACACCTACCTCGACCATTTATCTGTAAGTATGGTTATGTATGGAAACTAGTAATATCGTCTTGCTCTGTCCCATACTTTCTAGGTTGCTGATAATGAGGCTCCCATAATTTTCAACAGATGAGGTTCAAGTTGGATAGCCAAGATGATGCAACCAGACAAGCTTGCACCCATGTTTTCAAGTCTGCTCTGCGACAGTATCGGTATAACTTGAGGAAAACTCACTTTGAAGGCAAGGCTAATGGTGAACTTTCTTAAAGATCTCCAGTGGAAAATATATCGGATGAAGACTGGAGGGGCCTCACTAAACACTGGTCTGATCCAAAGTATCAGGGTCATTATATATATGTGATCATATCACATGTTGAAGTCCTATTTACACATGTGCCACACAAAACTATCTTCTTGTAGATGAACTATTCAAAGAACAAGGCCAACCGTATGAAAGTGAAATTCCAACAGACGACAGGACCTCGTAGCTATATTGCACACTGCGAGGCTCTTGTAATTAGCTGTTGTTTCACTCTTTTCGTTGTACCATATTATCATATCTATATTGACTTGTTCCAAATGGAGAGGAAAGCCCGCAAGGACCAAAAAGAACCTGAACCAAATGATGTGGAAATCTTCAAGAACTGTCACACCAGCAAGAAGAAGGGCATGACTACACCAGTCAAAGCCGATGTTGTAAGTCCTTAAACCTCATGCCTTTTAACTACTACTTACTTTAACTTGTGCCTTGAACTGCATGGTTTGCAGCCAATGTCTATTACTCTTTTGAATTTTATACACAATTGTCTTAGTGTATCATTGCACCTTACAAGGTTTAACAGAGAGGAGTGATGTTCCTTTGATCTTGACCTGTAATCTAGTTCCGTGCTGGACTTGCCCACACAACGTTACAATTGCATGTTTGTCTGGTCTCAGTTGTTTTGTGATATGAATGATGTCATACTATGCTTACCGTATTATAAACTTCGTCTCTTTATCCTTAGCCCTCAATACAATGTGAAGAAATAGACAATACATTAGCGATGGTACATGGTCATATGTTTAGAACCTGGTTTTATTATGTACTTTGCAATAAAATACAACTAATATTTTACATGGGTTCACCAGAATAAGTTCTGTATATAGACCAAAGCTATTTTGTTTGGTTTTGCTGCCTCCTTAATATCTTCTGTTCTGGTACTATTAATGTAAAAACTCAACTTTTCAGCGAGCTATGGAAAAAATGGTGGAACCGCCACCTTCTGAAGGTGGCGAGGCAACTATAACAGCAATGTCAGCTCTTGCTGCAGTGGGTCAGTACTTGTCCACTAACAGTGCCAAAAGCACGTTCATGCATAATACTGGGTTGGTTGTTAAGGCAATCTCGTCCAAGCTGCCTCATGATCGAGATATGCAAGCTCAAAGCAATGTTGTATCTGCGCTCTAGACACAAGCCCATTCCTTAACAGAGACCCTTTGTGAAACAAGGAGAGACATTGTTCGATGTCGTCAAGATATGCATGGTTTTGAAACCAGACTATCAGACATTTGCTATGTTGTTTAGGAGCCTAGGAGAAATGAAGGCGAAGGTTATGGTTCTCCATCGGACAATACAACATGAAAACGTAACAGTCAGGTCAAATGAACTAAGCTTCTGAACTTCTGGTGGTGCATTTATCTGCTAGACTGTTAAGTTTTATGCCAACCTTTCTTTTGTTTTATAGTTGTAGTTTGTTTTGGTGCGATACAAAATTTGTTCTTAACGTGCAGCCACCGGCTGAAGAAAACAGCAAGCCATTTTTGTATAGTGTAGGGTGTTCCCTATATTTGCACTGGTGGCGATCTTTGATGCGGAGTGGATGTGATCTGTGCAATCTCCTTAATAGCCTAGCGTTAGTTTCGGCCTTATTTATTTCCTAGTCTTCTTTTTCCCTGGTTTCCTAGTGGCCACAACAACCATGGGCCATATATGGGCCGTAGGATCCATGGGTCTCCTATGGGCCATCGATAAATGGGCCTCCAACAGGGCCGTAGAATCGGTGGGCCTCGGGCCGTCAAAAAAATGGGTCTACATGGGCCGTAAACGAGCCTAATTGGTATCGACCCAACACGGTAACGGGCCGTTAGCAGGCCGGAGGACAACAAAGGCTTAATTCTGTCACAGGCATAACGGGTCATTAATGGGCCGAAATATAGGACGGATTGGAAACGGCGCAACGGGTTAACAAGCCAGAAATGGGCCGACTCTTGCCATGGGACAAATTTGGCCCATTAGGGGAACAAGCCAGTAATGTGCCAGAAGTAATCGAGGGCCAGAAAGGAGCCCAAAAATGTATGGGCCGTCAATAGGCCAAAAGCTAACATGGGCTAGAAACGACCCATGTGAATCACGGGCTGTTAACGGGTATAGAGAAATTTACTGTTCATTATGGGCTAGAGTCACCGTGGACCTCTAAAGGGCCTAAAGATACGAAGGCCTCATATGGGCCGAAAGACGTCGTGGGCCATACATGGGCCGAAAGTGAAATGGGCTGGTGTTATATTCAACGGCCCACATGATGTTGTTGGGCCGATTTCCGTTAGGGCCTAACGGACCGTGAGTTACCGGGTCGTAAAATGGGCTATTTGCAAAGTACCGTTAACAGGCTTTTCATGGGCCAACCCGTTAACTTTTGACCAAGTCAAACGGGCCGGCTTTGTAAGCTAAATGGGCCAGTGGTGGGCCATTGCACGTGTCTACATATCATAGGCGCCTATCTGACCCACTGACGAGCTGCCACGTGTTTTGTCTGGCCAATAAGAATTTTACACGTGGAAATTTCCCATTGGTCTAGGCTTTTAACAGGTTATCGGATCCAAAACCCGACCCGATAGCTTAACGGTGTTCCGTTACGGTGGATGCCACGTGTCGGTCACCCTTAACGAAAGCACTTCTGTGATGCACGATTTATTGTCATGGAAGTGGACACTTCCGTGATGATAATTTTGATAATGTCATGGAACACTTCTACGACAGCACAGGTATGACTATCTTGATTCTGTCATAAAATCGTCATGGATGTACATGCATGACAAAAAACGCAACCTACTGTGACAAACACGTATCATCATGGAAGTGTATTTTTTTGTAGTGCATGGTGATCTTCACCTTTCTTTTTTTAACATTTTATCCTTTGGCAAGCACATTGTGTTGGAAAGATCATGATACATATATCCAATTGGATGTAAGTCATCGTGAACTATTGTTGTTGACATTACCCTTGAGATAAAAAGTTGGGAGGCAACACTATAAGCCCCTATCTTTCTCTGTGTACGATTAAAACTCCATACCCATAAGTATTGCATGATTATTTGCAATTGTTAAAGACTAAATGATAATTTGAGTATGTGGACTTGCTGAAAAGCTCTTATATTGACTCTTTTCGATGTTATGATAAATTGCAATTGCTTCAATGACCGAGATTATAGTTTGTTAGTTTTTAATGAAGTTTCTAATTCATACTTGACACTGTGAATAGATTGTTACTTTAGCATAAGAAATCATATGACAATATATATTTATATATGTTGTTGTTTCAAGAATGATCATAATGCCCTCATGTCCGTATTTTATTTTATCGACACCTCCATCTCTAAAACATGTGGACATATTTTTTGATTTCGGCTTCTGCTTGAGGACAAGCGAGGTTTAAGCCTAGGGGAGTTGATACGTCCATTTTGTATCATGCTTTGATATTGATATTTATTGCATTATGGGTTGTTATTACACATTATGTCACAATACTTATGCCTTTTCTCTCTTATTTTACAAGGTTTACATGAAGAGGGAGAATGCTGGCAGCTGGAATTCTGGGCTAGAAAAGGAGAAAATATTATAGACCTATTCTGCACAACTCCAAAAGTCCTGAAGCTTCACGGAGGCACGTTTTGGAATTAATAAAAAATACTGGCAAAAGAATCAACCAGAGGGGGCCCACACCCTGGCCACGACGGTCGGGGCACACCCTACCCCCTAGGCGCGCCCCCTATCTCGTGGGCCCCCTGGAAGGCCTCCGATGCCCATCTTTTTCTATATGAAGTCTTTCGCCCTGGAAAAAATCAGAAAGAAGCTTTCGGGATGAAGCACCGCCGTCTCGAGGCGGAACCTTGGCGGAACCAATCTAGGGCTCCCGCGGAGCTGTTCTGCCGGGAAAACATCCCTCCAGGAGGGGGGAATCGTCACCATCATCATCACCATCGATCCTCTCATCAGGAGGGCGTCAATCTCCATCAACACCTTCACCAGCACCATCTTCTCTCAAACCCTAGTTCATCTCTTGTATCCGATCTTTGTCTCAAAACCTCAGATTGGTACATGTGGGTTGCTAGTAGTGTTGATTACTACTTGTAGTTGATGCTAGTTGGTTTATTCGGTGGAAGATTATATGTTCAGATCCTTAATGCATATTAATACCCCTCTGATTATGAACATGAATATGATTTGTGAGTAGTTGCCTTTGTTCCTAAGGACATGGGAGAAGTCTTGCTATAAGTAGTCATGTGATTTGGTATTTGTTTGATATTTTGATAAGATGTATGTTGTCTTTCCTCTAGTGGTGTTATGTGAACGTCGACTACATGCCACTTCACCATTATTTGGGCCTAGGCGAAGGCATTGGGAAGTAATAAGTAGATGATGGGTTGCTAGAGTGACAGAAGCTTAAACCCTAGTTTATGTGTTGCTTCGTAAGGGGCTGATTTGGATCCATATGTTTCATGCTATGGTTAGGTTTACCTTAATTCTTCTTTCGTAGTTGCGGATGCTTGCGAGAGTAGTTAAGCATAAATGGGATGCTTGTCCAAGGAAGGGCAGCACCCAAGCACCGGTTCACCCACATATCAAAGTATCAAAGTAACGAATGTGAATCATATGAGCGTGATGAAAACTAGCTTGACGATAATTCCCATGTGTCCTCGGGAGTGTTTTCCTTTATATAAGAGTTTGCCCAGGCTTGTCCTTTGCTACAAAAAGGATTGGGCCACCTTGCTGGTCCTTATTTACTTTTATTGCTTGTTACCCATTACAAATTACCTTATCACAAAACTATCTGTTACTGATAATTTCAGTGCTTGCAGAGAATACCTTACTGAAAACCGCTTGTCATTTCCTTCTGCTCCTCATTGGGTTCGGCACTCTTACTTATAGAAAGGACTACCATAGATCCCCTATACTTGTGGGTCATCAGGCACCCCATAGACACACAAGTTGAAGATTTGTCTTAGCCGTGTGCGGTGCCCCCCTCCACAGTTACACACCTCGTTCATATCATCGTAGTGCTTAGGCGAAGCCCTGTGCCGGGTAACTTCATCATCACCGTCACCATGCCGTCATGCTGACGGAACTCTCCCTCAGCCTCAATTGGATCAAGAGTTCGAGGGACGTCATCGAGCTGAACGTGTGCTGAACGCGAAGGTGCCATACGTTCAGTATTGGATCGGTTGGATCCCAAAGAAGTTCGACTACATCAACCGCGTTGTCAAAACGCTTCCGCTTTAGGTCTATGAGGGTACGTGGACACGCTCTCCCCTCTCGTTGCTATGCATCTCCTAGATAGATCTTGCGTGATCGTAGGAAATTTTTGAAATTACTGGGTTCCCCAACAGTGGCATCCGAGCCAGGTCTATGCGTAGATGTTATATGCATGAGTAGAACACAAAGAGTTGTGGGCGATAATAGTCATACTGCTTACCAGCATGTCATACTTTGATTCGGCGGTATTGTTGGATGAAGTGGCCCAGACCGACATTACATGACCGCGCTCATGAGATTGGTTCTACAGACGTGCTTCGCACCAAGGTGGCTAGTGGGTGTCTGTTTCTCCAACTTTAGTTGAATCGAGTTTGACTACGCCCGGTCCTTGTTAAAGGTTAAAACATCACACTTGATGAAAACCCGTTGTGGTTTTGATGCGTAGGTAAGAACGGTTCTTGCTAGAAGCCCGTAGTAGCCATGTAAAACTTGCAACAACAAAGTAGAGGGCATCTAACTTGTTTTTGCAGGGCTTGATGTGATGTGATATGGTCAAGGCATGATGCAATATAATTTGTTGTATGAGATGAACATGTTTTGTAACAAAGTTATCGGCAACTGGCTGGAGCCATATGGTTGTTGCTTTATTGTATGCAAGGCAATCGCCATGTAATTGTTTTACTTTATCACTAAGTTGTAGCGATAGTCGTAGTAACAATAGTTGGCAAGACGACAATGATGCTATGATGGAGATCAACGTGTCGCGCCGGTGATGTTGGAGATCATGACGATGCTTCGGTGATGGAGATCATGAGCACAAGATGATGATGGCCATATCATGTCACATATTTTGATTGCATGTGATGTTTATCCTTTATGCATCTTATCTTGCTTAGAACGTCGGTAGCATTATAAGACGATCCCTTAGTAAATTTCAAGGTATAAGTGTTCTCCCTGAGTATGCACCGTTGCTACAGTTCGTCGTGCCGAGACACCACATGATGATCGGGTGTGATAAGCTCTACGTTTACATACAATAGGTGCAAGCCAGTTTTGCACACGCAAAATACTCGGGTTAAACTTGACGAGCCTAGCATATGCAGATATGGCCTCGAAACACTGAGACTGAAAGGTCGAGCGTGAATCATATAGTAGATATGATCAACATAGTGATGTTCACCATTGAAAACTACTCCATCTCACGTGATGATCAGACATGGTTTAGTTGATTTGGATCACGTGATCACTTAGATGATTAGAGGGATGTCTATCTAAGTGGGAGTTCTTAAGTAATATGATTAACTGAACTTTAATTTATCATGAACTTAGTACCTCATAGTATTTTGCATGTCTATGTTGTTGTAGATCAATGGTCTGTGCTACCGTTCCTTTGAATTTTAATGCGTTCCTAGAGAAAGCTAAGTTGAAAGATGATGGCAGCAACTACACGGACTGGGTCCGTAACTTGAGGATTATCCTCATTGCTACACAGAAGAATTACATCCTGGAAGCACCGTTAGGTGTACCACCCGCGCCCGCAACTGCATACATTGTGAATGCCTGGCAGACGCATGTTGATGACTACTCAATAGATTAGTGTGCCATGCTTTACGGCTTAGAATTGGGACTTCTGTCGGATATCGGGTTTCGGCAAAACCCTTAAGGTTCGAACTCTGGGGTGCGCACGAAGATCTTCTCCCTACCGAAAAACATGCACAACCTCGCCGCAATTCTAAGCTAGCACGATGAACAACACAAGAGACACAAGATTTATACAGGTTCAGGCCACCGTTGTGGTGTAATACCCTACTCCTGTGTGTGGTGTGGTGGATTGCCTCTTGGGCTGATGATGAACAGTACAGAGGAAGAACAGCCTCGTGGGGAGAGGTGTTCTTGTGGTGGTGGGTGTTCTGCTTGCGAAGGATCCGATTGGATCTAGTGAGATGCCTCTCTACTGCGGTGGCTATCTCTACTTATAGAGGCCCTGGTCCTCTTCCCAAATATTGAGCGGGAAGGGAGCCAACAACGACCATTTTGAAAGGGGACATCTAGTACAAGCTATCCTGACTAAAGGTGGTCTTCGCCTACCAAAGGCACTGGTGATGACGCCGTCTTGGGCTCCATTGTGACCTCCGTCCTGCCGTCCTGCTGGTCTTGGTCTCGTTGCACTGATATGGAAACCTTTGCCTGATGCCTCAGTATTTTGCGCCTGCGCTTGCCCCCTTTGCACAAAAGAGGAAACGAGGACACTGTGCAGGCTGGCGCGGTGAAGAAACCGACCCTCATGAGCCACTGGAGCCCTGAGCCTCGAGAGGCTCTGGGGGTCCAGGCGGTTCCTCGAGCACCATCTCCATCTCCGCCAGGACTGCGTGATGCCTAGCCTCCTGAGCCGCCAGAATGCTCCGCAGATGGCGCTGATGAGTAGCGGCCGTGTTCGGCAGGCCAAAAGGCATGCGAACATAGCTGTGCGGCGGACCCTCGCAACGTCCCACGTGCGAAGGCGAGAAGCGCTCCTAAGACGCGGCTCGGTTGAGCCCTGGGTAGTCGATGCACACGCACAGCCCGCCATCCTCGCCTGGATGGGGAGCTATTCCAGGTAAACGGCAATCGCCGCGTGTAACTCTTGATTCCTGCAGCTCCTGAGTGGTCTTGGTGATGAACTCCTGAGGGTTGGGCCTTACTTGCCCCATGCCTTCCTGAGGGAAGCGTGCTGCAAATCATGCCTCCAAGTGGTGCCCAAGCACCTCCCTCGTGATCTTGGCAAAGTCTGAGGCCCTCCAGAAGAGAGCCCCCGAGCCCTGCCCGAGGAGGGCGCCGAGCGCGCCTTCCTATGCAACGGAGGGAGGCGCTCCTTGCACGGGCGTGGATCCTGATGCGATGCTCCCTGAGATGCCAACCTCCTGAGGCCTTGAGCTGGGCGATGTCTTCTTCTTCTTGGGAACTGCCTCAGGAGGGTTCTCACCCTTACTGTCTGGGTCCTCAATTGATGCAGCTTGGAAGGCGCGCTCGAGAGAGCACACCGCATCCATCTCTTTGCAGGGGACTGTGATGATTCCACTGCTTCCTGGCATCTTGAGGACATTGTAGCCATGGTGGGTCACTGCCATGAACTTGGCCAGGGTTGGATACCCGAGGATGGCATTGTATGGCAGGCGAATGTGGGTGACGTCGAAGTCGATGAGCTCGGTGTGGTAGTTGTTGCGCTTCTCGAAAGTGATAGGGAGGCGGACCTGCCCTATCGGGGTAGTGGAGCCGTCAGTGACTCCTGAGAAAGTCTTGGTAGGCTGAAGTTGATCATATGGCACTTGTAGCTTGTTGAATGTTTTGACGGACAGGACGTTGAGTCCTGCGCCGCCAAGAGTCCTGGTAACTTGCACGTTGCTGATGACTGGGGAACAAAGCATTGGGAGGACGCCAGCTATAGCCGCACACTTGAGTTGATCCGCTGAGCTGAAAGTGATGGCGCACGTGGACCATTGGATCGGGCGCGTGGCCTCGAGCTTGGGGAGGACTGCATTCACCTCGTGAGCAAACTGCTTGAAGATGCGCTGAGAGGCTGGGGCCTGGGCACCTCCCAAGATGCAAGCGATAGCACGCGGCTCCTGGAAGCCCCCAGCACCCTCGTCCTGGTGGTGGTCATCATTCCTTCTTGGCGGTGGCGGCAGAGGAGGAAGGCTAGCGCTGCCCTGCGGGCGGTCCTCGCGAGGCTGATCCCTCCAGGCTCCCTCGCGAGGCTGGTCCTGCCAGTGATCCTCGCGAGGTCGGTCACGCCACTCCTGGCGAGGGCCTTGGTTGTCCCATCATCCTCCACCTCTTCCTCCTCCTTGGCCATAGCCCCGGTCGTTGCGCTCGGGGCATCGACCGATGCGCCCTTCTCGAACGGCTCTGAGCTCCTGGCATTCGTTGATGTTGTGGGTGTAGAGGTTGTGGTAGGCGCAGAATCGGCTACCCTTGGACGACTCCGGCTGGTCCCTGCCGCGCTTCGTGTCTGGTTCTGCTGCAAGCACGACTGCTCCTTTGCACTTCACGTCCTTGGCCTTGGCCTTCTTCTCTTCTGGGTCAGCAGCTAGAAGCTCGAGGAGGGAGAGGCGTCCCTCCTCATCTCTTGCGCACTTGGTCGCCAGGTTGAACAACTCCAGAGATGTGCACAGATCCTCGTGGATGGCGAGCTCCTCCTTCATCTTGACATCGCGGACGCCATTGCAGAACGCTGAGATGATAGCCTCCTCTGTCACCTTGGGTATCTTGAGGCGAGCGTTGTTGAAATGATGGATGTACTTTTGCAGGGTCTCTCTAGGCTGCTGCTTGATGCAGCACGGGTCACCCACGGTCGGAGGGCGGTCGCGAGTGCCCTGGAAGTTGGCGATGAAACGGCTGCGCATCTCGTCCCAAGAGGAGATCGAGCCGGGAGGCAGGTTCAGGAGCCAAGTGCGGGCACCGTCCTTGAGCGCCATGGGAAACTAGTTCACCATGACCTTTTTGTCTCTGTTGGCCGCCTTGATGCCCAGCTTGTAGAGCTGCAGGAACTCCGCGGGGTCGGCAGTGCCGTCGTAGCGAGGAGGCAGATCTGGCTTGAACTTGCCTGGCTAGGCGACGCTGCGTAGCTCAGTGGTGAAGGCACGACAGCCTGTCGTGGCCACCGGAGCCTTTTGCGGATGCAGGGCATGCTCTTGATGGTTCCCGCGTGCTGCTGCCAGGGGTAGCGCGGGGTCTTGGTGTGTTGGTGCAGGGAGCATGTGAGCGCCTTCTTGAGGTCGAGGGATTTCTTGGCAGCTCCTTTCTTGTCGTGCGGGCGCTGGACGCGGTGGATCTTGTCCAGGGGCTGCGTGCCTTGGAGCCAGGACACCTTCTTGAGGAGGAGGTGGTGGAGGTGCTCCCTGAGCCGCGTCGCCCATGTAGGATGGAGGGCGAGGCAGCGAGAGAGACGGCGCAGGAGAGCCCCCTGTGGTGCTGATGAGCTCGGTGATGCGAGCGAGCCACTCCTTGTAGAGGTCGTCGATGGGGCGGTAGTGTAGGAGCTCACGTGCCAGGAGCAACGCGTCCTGCCCGTCCGTGGGAGCGCGACAAGCGTGAGATGACGAACCAGCTGGGGTCAGCGACGGAGTGGCGGTGTGGCCTTCCCGCCGCACCGAGGGATGCAGCGACGATGCTTGCTGCTCGTTCCCCATCGGGCCGATGGCGGCGTTGGCGGCAGGCGACGGGGAACGATGAGGAGGCCCACCGACGGGAGCCGTCTGGGCGACACAGGCGGCGAGAGCAGCCTGACGCTCGGCGCGAGCCCAGCGAGCGTCTGGCATGGATGCGACAAAGCTACGAAACGCAGAACAGCGGAAAGAAGATTCTGGCGCACCCCTACCTGGCGTGCCAAATGTTGGATATCGGGTTCCGGCAAAACCCTTAAGGTTCGAACTCTGGGGTGCGCACGAATATCTTCTCCCTATCGAAACACGCCCACAACCTCGCCATGATTCTAAGCTAGCACGCTGAACGACACAAGAGACACAAGATTTATACATGTTCGGGCCACCGTTGTGGTGTAATACCCTACTCCTGTGTGTGGTGTGGTGGATTGCCTCTTGGGCTGATGATGAACAGTACAGATGAAGAACAGCCTCGCGAGGAGAGGTGTTCTTGTGGTGGTGGGTGTTCTGCTTGCGAAGGATCCGATTGGATCTGATAAGATGCCTCTCTACTATGGTGGCTATCTCTATTTATAGAGGCCCTGGTCCTCTTCCCAAATATTGAGCGGGAAGGGAGCCAACAACGGCCGTTTTGAAAGGGGACAGCTAGTACAAGCTATCCTGACTAAAGGTGGTCTTTGCCTGCCAAAGGCACTGGTGATGACGCCGTCTTGGGCTCCATGGTGACCTCCGTCCTGCCGTCCTGCTGGTCTTGGTCTCATTGCACTGATATGGAAACCTTTGCCTGATGCCTCGGTATTCCGCGCCTGTGCTTGCCCCCTTTGCACAAAAGAGGAAACAAGGACACTGTGCAGCCTGGCGCCCACCTGGTCCTGATCGTCATGGCTTGCGTCATGAGCACCTCGCGAGGTACCCTTTGCCTTGATCTCCCCACCTCCTCACGAGCCTGCCTAGTGAGGCCGCCCCTGAGGAAGCCTTGTGTTGTCCGCCCCGCGAGGCTTGGCCCCTCGCGAGGGTCTTGAACTTGGGTTGATGAAGACGGGTCGTACTGGGCCACTGCTGAGCCATGCTCTAGGCCGCAGGCAGGCAAGTCTGGGGACCCCCGTTCCCAGAACGCCGACAACTTCAAAGACGTTTTGAACGTCATGGAGAATATGAGATGTTCCAAGAATTGAAGTTAATATTTCAAGCAAATGCCCGAGTTGAGAGATATGAAGTCTCCAACAAGTTCTACAGCTGCAAAATGGAGGAGAATAGTTCTGTCAATGAACACATACTCAGAATGTCTGGGTACCATAACCACTTGACTCAACTGGGAGTTGATCTTCCAGTTGATTGTGTCATTGACAGAGTTCTTCAATCACTACCACCAAGCTATAAAGGCTTCGTGATGAAATATAATATGCAAGGGATGAACAAGACTATTCCCGAGCTCTTCGCGACGCTAAAGGCTGCGGAGGTAGAAATCAAAAAGGAGCATCAAGTGTTTATGGTCAATAAGACCACTAGTTTCAAAAAAAAGGGCAAAGGGAAGAAGGGGAACTTCAAGAAGAACGGCAAAAAGGTTGCTTCTCAAGAGAAGAAACCCAAGTCTATACCTAAGCCTGAAACTGGCTGCTTCTACTGCAAAGGGACTGGTCACTAGAAGCGGAACTGCCTCAAGTATTTGCAAGATAAGAAGGATGACAAAGTGAAAGGTATATTTGATATACATGTTATTGATGTGTACTTAACTAATGCTTGCAGTAGCGCCTGGGTATTTGATACTTGTTCGGTTGCTAAGATTAGTAACTGAAAACATGAGTTACAGAATAAACAGAGACTAGTTGAGGGTTATGTGACGATGTATATTGGAAGTGGTTTGAAGATTGATATGATCATCATCGAGCACTCCCTATACTTTCGGGATTAGTGTTGAACCTAAATAAATGTTATTTGGTGTTTGCGTTGAGCATGAATATGATTAGATCATGTTAATTGCAATATGGTTATTCATTTAAGACAGAGAATAATTGTTATTCTGTTTACATGAATAAAACCTTCTATGGTTATACACTCAATGTTTATGGTTTATTGAATCTCGATCGTGGTAATACACATATTCATAGTATTGATGCCAAAAGATGCAAAGTTGATAATGATAGTGCAACTTATTTGTGGCACTACCGTTTGGGGCATATCGGTGTAAAGCGCATGAAGAAACTCCATGTTGATGGACTTTTGGAATCACTTGATTATGAATCATTTGATGCTTGCGAACCGTGCCTTATGGGCAAGATGACTAAAACTCCATTCTCCGGAACAATGGAACGAGCTAGTGACTTATTGGAAATAATACATATCGATGTATGCGGTCCAATGAGTGTTGATGCTCGTGGCGAGTATCGTTATTTTCTGACCATCACAGATGATTTGAGTAGATATGGGTATATCTACTTAATGAAACACAAGTCTAAAACATTTGAGAAGTTCAAAGAATTTCAGAGTGAAGTGGAGAATCATCGTAACAAGAAAATAAAGTTTCTACGATCTGATCGTGGAGGAGTATATTTGAGTTACGAGTTTGGCCTTCATTTAAAACAATGCGGAATAGTTTCATAGCTCACGCCACCTAGAACACCACAGCGTAATGGTGTGTCCGAATGTTGTAACCGCTCTTTATTGGATATGGTGCGATCTATGATGTCTCTTACCGAGTTACCACTATCGTTTTGGGGTTATGCATTAGAGATGACTGCATTCACTTTAAAAAGGGCACCGTCAAATCCATTGAGACGATGCCTTATGAACTGTGGTTTGGCAAGAAACCAAAGTTGTCGTTTCTTAAATTTTGGGGCTGCGATGCTTATGTGAAAAAGCTTCAACCTGATAAGCTCGAACCCAAATCGGAGAAATGAGTCTTCATAGAATACCCAAAGGAAACTGTTGGGTACACCTTCTATCACAGACCCGAAGGCAAGATATTCGTTGCTAAGAATGGATCCTTTCTAGAGAAGGAGTTTCTCTCGAAAGAAGTGAGTGGGAGGAAAGTAGAACTTGCTGAGGTAATTGTACCTTCTCCTAAATTGGAAAGTAGTTCATCACAGAAATCAGTTTCAGTGATTCCTACACCAATTAGTGAAGAAGCTAATGATAATGATCATGAAACTTCAGATTAAGTTACTACCGAACCTCGTAGGTCAACCAGAGTACGGTCCTCACCAGAGTGGTACGATAATCCTGTTCTGGAAGTCATGTTACTAGACCATGATGAACCTACGAACTATGAGGAAGCGATGATGAGCCTAGATTCCGCGAAATGGCTTGAGGCCATGAAATCTGAGATGGGATCTATGTATGAGGACAAAGTGTGGACTTTGGTGGACTTGCCCGATGATCAGTGATACGTCTCCAACGTATCTATAATTTTTGATTGTTCCATGCTATTATATTACCTCTTTTGGATGTTTATGGGCTTTATTTTACACATTTATATCATTTTTGGGACTAACCTACTAACCGGAGGCCCAACCCATATTGCTGTTTTTTGCCTATTTCAGTATTTTGAAGAAAAGGAATATCGAACGGAGTCCAAACGGAATGAAACCTTCGGGAGCGTGATTTTTGGAACGAACGTGATCCGGAGAGCTTGGAGTGCAAGTCAAGAAGCAGCCGAGGCCCCCATGAGATAGGAGGCCGCGCCCCCTGTAGGGCGTGCCCCCCTGTCTCGTGGGCCCCTCGGGCGGCCACCGATGTACTTCTTCCTCCTATATATACCTACGTACCCCGAAAACATCCAGGGGCACCACGAAACACAATTTCCACCATCGTAACCTTCTGTATCCGCGAGATCCCATCTTGGAGCCTTCGCCGGCACTCTGCCGGAGGGGGAATCGACCATGGAGGGCCTCTACATCAACATCCTTGCCCCTCCGATGAGTTGTGAGTAGTTTACCACAGACCTACAGGTCCATAGTTATTAGCTAGATGACTTCTTCTCTCTTTTTGAATCTCAATACAATGTTCTCCCCCTCTCTTGTGGAGATCTATTCATTGTAAACTCTTTTTGCGGTGTGTTTGTCGAGATCCGATGAATTGTGGGTTTATGATCAAGTTTATCTATGAATAATATTTGAATCTTCTCTGAATTCTTTTATGTATGATTGAGTTATCTTTGCAAGTTTCATCGAATTATTAGTTTGGTTTGGCCTACTAGATTGGTCTTTCTTGCCATGGGAGAAGTGCTTAGCTTTGGGTTCAATCTTGCGGTGTCCTTACCCAGTGACAGAAAGGGTTACAAGGCACGTATTGTATTGTGGCCATCGAGGATAAGAAGATGGGGTTTATATCATATTGCATGAGTTTATCCCTCTACATCATGTCATCTTGCTAATGCGTTACTCTGTTCTTATGAACTTAATACTCTAGATGCAGGCAGAAGTCGGTCGATGTGTGGAGTAATAGTAGTAGATGCAGGCAGGAGTCGGTCTACTTGCTATGGACATGATGCCTATATACATGATCATGCCTAGATAATCTCATAACTATTCACTTTTCTATCAATTGCTCGACAGTAATTTGTTCACCCACTGTAATACGTATGCTATCTTGAGAGAAGCCTCTAGTGAAACCTATGGCCCCCGTGTCTATCTATTATTATATTTGCTTTCAATCTCCTTTTATTTGCATCTTTACTTTTTACATCTATATTATAAAATACCAAAAATATATTTATCTTATCATACTATCTTTATTAGATCTCACTTTCGCAAGTGGCCGTGAAGGGATTGACAACCCCTTTATTGTGTTGGTTGCGAGTTCTTAGTTTGTTTGTGTAGGTGCGTGGGACTTTTGAGGAGCCTCCTACTGGATTGATACCTTGGTTCTCAAAAACTAAGGGAAATACTTACGCTACTATTGCTGCATCACCCTCTCCTCTTCGAGGAAAACCAACGCAAGCTCAAGACGTAGCAAGAAGGATTTCTGGCGCCGTTGCCGGGGAGGTCTTCGCTCAAGTCAAGACATTCCAAGTACCCATCACAAACCCATCTCCCTCGCATTTACATTATTTGTCATTTGCCTCTCGTTTTTCTCTCCCCCACTTCACCATTGCTGTTTTATTCGCCCTCTCTTTCCCAATATCCTCCTCTCCCTTTTCCCTTGCCCTTCTCTGTTTGCTTGTTTGCCTGTTTGTCCTTATGGCTTTGCCTAAGGGTCCTGACCACCTTCTTAGAAGGATGAAAGAGATTGAATCAAATATTAGAAGCTTTATGAATTTGCAATTTGAGCATAATAATTTCTTTAGAAAAGAGCTTAAGGAACAAAAAGGTTTTTTGGGGTTTATGAACAAAGAGCTTGATGATATGAATAAATAATTACATGGTGTTAATGCTCAAATTACCCGTCTTGAAAATGCTATAGCCAAAATTTCTGATAAGCAAGCCACCTTAGTCAATAAGATGGCCGCTAAACCAGAAAAGTTAGAAGAAAATAATGACGAGGATCCTAAAGTTATTGATGCGTCTCCTATTAGATCTATGTTTTGCAATATGAATTTTGATAATTATGGGACTGATGATGAATCAACTTTGCCTAGAAGGCGTCCCAAGAATTCGTAATCTTTAGATCTTAATGCTAAATTTGGTAAAAGTGAGATTGGAGAATCCTCAACTTCTAATAATATTGAACCTACTATCACGGATTTCAAGGAATTTGATTATGATAATTGCTCTTTAAAAGGTTGTATTTCCTTGTTGCAATCCGTTGTTAATTCTCCTCATGCTTATAGTCAAAACAAAGCTTTTACCAAACATATCGTTCATGCCTTGATGCAATCTTATGATGAAAAACTTAATTTGGAAGTTTCTATACCTAGAAAACTTAATGATGTGTGGGAACCTACTATAAAGATTAGAATTAAAGATTATGAGTGTTTTGCTTTGTGTGATTTGGGTGCTAGTGTTTCCACGATTCCGAAAACTTTATGTGATATTCTAGGTTTCCATGATCTTGATGATTGCTCTTTAAATTTGCACCTTGCAGATTCCACCATTAAAAAGTCAATGGGAAGGATCAATGATGTTCTCATTGTTGCAAATAGAAATTTGGTGCCCGTGGATTTTATCGTTCTTGATATAGATTGAAATCTTTCTTGCCCTATTATACTTGGTAGACCTTTCCTTAGAACGATTGGTGCGATTACTGATATGAAGGAAGAGAATATTAGATTCCAATTTCCATTAAAGAAAGGCATGGAGAACTTTCCAAGAAAGAAAGTCAAATTACCTTATGAATCTATCATGCGTGCTACTTATGAATCTAGTGCCAAAGATGGCACTACTTAGATCTATCTTTGCTTTTTATGCCTAGCTAGGGGCGTTAAACGATAGCGCTAGTTGGGAGGCAACCCAATTTTTCTTTATGTTTTTTGTTTTTGCTCCTGTTTAGTAATAAATCTTGCATCTACCCTCTGTTTAGATGTGTTTTTATCTTTTAGTTAGTGTTTGTGCCAAGTGGAACCTATAGGATAACCGACGATGATAGTTGATTTGATTCTGCTGAAAAACAGAAACTTTGCGCGCACGAATATAATTTTGTTAAATCACAGGAACGTGATTTTGCGTTATTCTTTTTGCTGCTGTTAAATAAACGATTTTTCCAGGACTTCCTATTTTGGTAGGATTTTTAGAGTTCCAGAAGTTTGCGTTAGTCACAGATTTCTACAGACTGTTCTGTTTTTGACAGATTCTGTTTTTCGTGTGTTGTTTGCTTATTTCAATGCATCTATGGCTAGTAAATTAGTTTATAAACCATAAGGAAGTTGGAATACAGTAGGTTTAACACCAAAATAAATAAAGAATGAGTTCATTGTAGTAACTTATGTGGTGGTTTTGTTTTCTTTCACTAATGGAGCTTATAAGATTTCATGTTGAGTTTTGTGTTGTGAAGTTTTCAAGTTTTGGGTAAAGCTTTTATGGAATATGGAATAAGGAGTGGCAAGAGCCTAAGCTTGGGGATTCCCATGGCACACCAAGATATTCAAGAATAGCCAAAAGCCTAAGCTTGGGGATGCCCCAGGAAGGCATCCCCTCTTTCGTCTTCGTTCATTGGTAACTTTACTTGGAGCTATATTTTTATTCGCCACATGATATGTGTTTTGCTTGGAGCATCGTGTATTATATTAGTCTTTGCTTTTTAGTTTACCACAATCATCCTTGCTATACACACCTTTGAGAAGCCTATTTGATTAGAATTTGCTAGAATACTCTATGTGCTTCACTTATATCTTTTGAGCTTGATAGTTTTTGCTCTAGTGCTTCACTTATATCTTTTAGAGCATGGTGGTGTCTTAATTTTGAAGAAATTGCTAGTCTCTCATGCTTCACTTATATCTTTTTGAGAGTATTTTAGAACATCATGGTATTTGCTATGGTTACGAAGTTGGTCTTAGAATGATGAGCATCCAAGTTGGGTATAATAAAAACTTTCATAGAAAAAGAATTGGTTGCTATGATCAATTTGATGCTTGATAATTGTTTTAAGATATAAAGGTAGTAATGTTAGGGTCATGCTAGTGGGTAATTATGAAATTGAGAAATAATTTTGTTGAAGTTGGCAAGTCCCGTAGCATGCACGTATGGTAAAAGTTGTGTGACAAATTTGTTGCATGAGGTGCTCTTTTGAGTGTCTTCCTTATGAGTGGCAGTCGGGGACGAGCGATGGTCTTTTCCTACCAATCTATCCCTCTTGGGGCATGCGTAGTAGTACTTTGCTTCGAGGGCTAAGTAGGCTTTTGCAATAAGTATGAGTTCTTTTTGACTAATGTGAGTCCATGGACATATGCACACTCATCCTTTTACGTTGCTAGCCTTTATTATTACCGCGCAACTTTCGCCGGTATCATAAACCCCTTATTTACCTTCCTCAAAACAGCCACCATACCTACCTATTATGGCATTTCCATAGCCATTCCGAGATATATTGCCATGCAACTATCCACCGTTCCGTTTATTATGACACGTTTCATCATTGTCATATTGCTCTTTGCATGATCATGTAGTTGACATCGTATTTGTGGCAAGGCCACCCTGATAATTTTCATACATGTCGCTCTTGATTCATTGCATATCCCGGTACACCGCCGGAGGCATTCATATAGAGTCATATCTTGTTCTAGCTTTGAGTTGTAATTCTTGAGTTGTAAAACCATAAAAGTGTGATGATCTTCATTATTAGAGCATTGTCCTAGTGAGGAAAGGATGATGAAGGCTATGATTCCCCTACAAGTCGGGATGAGACTTCGGACTTTACAAAAAGAAAAAAAAGAAAAGAAAAAAGATAAAGGCCAAAAAGAAAAAAAAGAAAGGCCAAAGAAAAAGAAAAAAAAAGAGAAAATAAAGAAAAAAATAAATAAAATGAGAGAAAAAGAGAGAAAGGACAATGCTACTATCTCTTTTTCCACACTTGTGCTTCAAAGTAGCACCATGATCTTCATGATAGAGAGTCTCCTATGTTGTCACTTTCATATACTTAGTGGGAATTTTTCATTATAGAACTTGGCTTGTATATTCCAACGATGGGCTTCCTCAAAATGCCCTAGGTCTTCGTGAGCAAGCAAGTTGGATGCACAACCACTTAGTTTCTTTTGTTGAGCTTTCATATATTTATAGCTCTAGTGCATCCGTTTCATGGCAATCCCTACTCACTCACATTGATATCTATTAATGGGCACCTCTATATAGCCCGTTAGTACGCCTAGTTGATGTGAGACTATCTTCTCCCTCTTTTTGTCCTCACAACCACCACCATATACCACTATAGTGTTATGTCCATGGCTTACGCTCATGTATTGCGTAAGAGTTGAAAAAGCTGAAGCACGTTAAAAAGTATGAAACAATTGCTCGGCTCGTCATCGGGGTTGTGCATGATGGGAGTATTTTGTGTAATGAAAATGAAGCACGGACTAACTATATGATTTTGTAGGGATAAGCTTTCTTTGGCTATGTTATTTTGATAGGACATGATTATTTGTTAGTATGCTTTGAAGCATTATTATTTTTATGTTTTATAAGCTTTTATTTTGAATCATTTGGATCTGAACATTCATGCCACAATAAAGAAAATTACATTGAGAATTATGCTAGGTAGCATTCCACATCAAAAATTCCTTTTTTATCATTTACCTACTCGAGGACGAGCAGGAATTAAGCTTGGGGATGCTTGATATGTCTCCAACGTATCTATAATTTTTGATTGTTCCGTGCTATTATATTACCTCTTTTGGATGTTTATGGGCTTTATTTTACACATTTATATCATTTTTGGGGCTAACCTACTAACCGGAGGCCGAGCCCATATTGCTATTTTTTTCCCTATTTCAGTATTTCAAAGAAAAGGAATATCAAACGGAGTCCAAACGGAATGAAACCTTCGGGAGCGTGATTTTTGGAACGAACGTGATCGGAGAGCTTGGAGTGCAAGTCAAGAAGCAGCCGAGGCCCCCACGAGATAGGAGGCAGCGCCCCCCCCCTGTAGGGCGCGCCCCCTGTCTCGTGGGCCCCTCGGGCGGCCACCGACGTACTTCTTCCTCCTATATATACCTATGTACCCCGAAAACATCCAGGGGCACCACGAAACACAATTTCCACCACCGTAACCTTCTGTATCTGCGAGATCCCATCTTGGAGCCTTCGTCGGCACTTTGCCGGAGGGGGAATCGACCACGGAGGGCCTCTACATCAACATCCTTGCCCCTCCAATGAGTTGTGAGTAGTTTACCACAGACCTACGGGTCCATAGTTATTAGCTAGATGGCTTCTTCTCTCTTTTTGGATCTCAATACAATGTTCGCCCCCTCTCTTGTGGAGATCTATTCGTTGTAAACTCTTTTTGCGGTGTGTTTGTCGAGATCCGATGAATTGTGGGTTTATGATCAAGTTTATCTATGAATAATATTTGAATCTTCTCTGAATTCTTTTATGTATGATTGAGTTATCTTTGCAAGTCTCTTCGAATTATCAGTTTGGTTTGGCCTACTAGATTGGTCTTTCTTGCCATGGGAGAAGTGCTTAGCTTTGGGTTCAATCTTGCGGTGTCCTTACCCAATGACAGAAAGGGTTGCAAGGCACGTATTGTATTGTGGCCATCGAGGATAACAAGATGCGGTTTATATCATATTGCATGAGTGTATCCCTCTACATCATGTCATGTTGATTAATGCGTTACTCTGTTCTTATGATCTTAATACTCTAGATGCAGGCAGGAGTCGGTCGATGTGTGGAGTAATAGTAGTAGATGCAGGCAGGAGTCGGTCTACTTGTTATGGACGTGATGCCTATATACATGATCATGCCTAGATAATCTCATAACTATTCGCTTTTCTATCAATTTCTCGACGGTAATTTGTGCACCCACCGTAATACTTATGCTATCTTGAGAGAAGCCTCTAGTGAAACCTATGGCCCCCGGGTCTATTTATTATATTTGCTTTCAATCTACTTTTATTTGCATCTTTACTTTTTGCATCTATATTATAAAATACCAAAAATATATTTATCTTATCATACTATCTTTATTAGATCTCACTTTCGCAAGAGACCGTGAAGGGATTGACAACCCCTTTATTGCGTTGGTTGCGAGTTCTCAGTTTGTTTGTGTAGGTGCGTGGGACTTTTGAGGAGCCTCCTACTGGATTGATACCTTGGTTCTCAAAAACTGAGGGAAATACTTACGCTACTATTGCTGCATCACCCTCTCCTCTTCGAGGAAAACCAACGCAAGCTCAAGACGTAGCAATCAGCAAGCCATATTAAATAAATGGATCTTCAAGAGGAAGACGGACACTTATAGTAGTGTTACTATCTACAAAGCTCGACTTGTCGCAAAAGGGTTTTCGACAAGTTCAAGGTGTTGACTACAATGAGATTTTCTCAACTGTAGCGATGCTTAAATCCGTCCGAATCATGTTAGCAATTGCCATATTTTATGAAATCTGGCAAATGGATGTCAAAACTACATTCCTTAAATGGATATTTCTTAAAGAAGAGTTGTATATGATGCAACCAGAAGGTTTTGTAAATCCTAAAGGTACTAACAAGGTGTGCAAGCTCCAGAGATCCATCTATGGACTAGTGCAAACATCTCGGAGTTGGAATATACGCTTTGATGAGTTGATCAAAGCATATATTTTTATACAGACTTGCGGTGAAGCCTGTATTTACAAGAAAGTGAGTGGGAGCTCTGTAGAATTTGTAATATTATATGTGGATGACATATTGTTGATTGGAAATAATATAGAATTTTGGGATAGCATAAAGGGATACTTGAATAAGAGTTTTTCAATGAAAGACCTCGGTGAAGTTGCTTACATATTGGGCATCAAGATCTATAAAGATAGATCAAGACGCTTAATTGGACTTTCAAAAAAACTCATACCTTGATAAAGTTTTGAAAGGGTTCAAAAATTGATCAGTCAAAGAAAGGGTTCTTGCGTGTATTACAAGGTGTAAAGTTGAGTAAGACTCAAAGCCCGACCACGGCAGAAAATAGAAAGAGAATGAAAGTCATTCCCTATGCCACAGTCGTAGGTTCTATAAAGTATGATGTGCTGTGTACCAGACCTATTGTGTACCCTGCCCTGATTTTGGCAAGGGAGTACAATTTTGATCTAGGAGTAGATCACTGGACAACGGTCAAGATTATCCTTAGTGAGGACTAAGGAAATATTTCTCGATTATGGAGGTGCTAAAAGAGCTCGTCGTAAAGAGTTACATCAATGCAAGCTTTTACACCGATCCAGATGACTCTAAGTCTCAATTTGGATACATATTGAAAGTGGGAGCAATTAGCTAGAGTAGCTCCGTGCAGAGCATTGTAGACATAGAATATTTGCAAAATACATACGGCTCTGAATATGGCAGACTCGTTGACTAAACTTATCTCATGAGCAAAACATGATCACACCTTAGTACTGTTTGGGTGTTAATCACATAGCAATGTGAACTAGATTATTGACTCTAGTAAACCCTTTGGGTGTTGGTCACATGATGATGTGAGCTATGGGTGTTAATCACATACAGATGTGAATATTTGTGTTAAATCACATGGTGATGTGAACTAGATTATTGACTCTAGTGCAAGTGGGAGACTGAAGGAAATATGCCCTAGAAGCAATAATAAAGTTATTATTTATTTCCTTAATTCATGATAAATGTTTATTATTCATGCTAGAATTGTATTAACCGGAAACTTAGTACATGTGTGAATACATAGACAAAACATATAGTCCCTAGTATGCCTCTACTTGACTAGTTCGTTAATCAAAGATGGTTATGTTTCCTAACCATAGACATGTGTTGTCATTTTATGAACGGGATCACATCATTAGGAGAATGATGTGATGGGCATGACCCATCTATTAGCTTAGCATTATGATCGTGTCAGTTTCACTGCTACTGCTTTCTTCATGACTTATACAAGTTCCTCAGACTATGAGATTATGCAACTCCCGAATACCGGAGGAACACTTTGTGTGCTACCAAACGTCACAACGTAAAATGGTGGTTATAAAGGTGCTCTACAGCTGTCTCCGAAGGTATTTGTTGGGTTCGCATATATCGAGATTAGGATTTGTCACTCCGTGTTTCAGAGAGGTATCTCTGGGCCCTCTCGGTAATACTCATCACTATAAGCCTTGCAGCATTGTAACTAATGAGTTAGTTGCGGGATGAAGTATTACGAAATGAGTAAAGAGACTTGCTGGTAATGAGATTGAACTAGGTATGATGATACCGACGATCGAATCTCGGGCAACTAACATACCGATGACAAAGGGAACAATGTATGTTGTTATGCGGTTTGACCGATAAAGATCTTCGTAGAATATGTAGGAACCAATATGAGCATCGAGGTTCCACTATTGACTATTGACCGGAGATGTGTCTTGGTCATGTCTGCATAGTTCTCGAACCCGTAGGGTCTGTGCCCTTAACGTTTGATGACGATTGGTATTATGAGTTTATGTGATTTGATGACCGAAGTTTTTTCGGAGTCCCAGATGAGATCACGTACCTGACGAGGAGTCTCGAAATGGTCAAGGCGTAAAGATTGATATATTGGAAGGCTATATTCAGACATCGGAAAGGTTTCGAGTGATTCGGGTATTTGTCGGAGTACCGAAGAGTTACGGGAATTCGTCGGGGGAAGTAATGGCCATACGGGAAAGGAGAGAAGGTCCTCAAGGGGTGGCCGCACGCCCCCCATGGGCTGGTCTGAATTGGACTAGGAGGGGTGGCACCCCCCTCCTTCCTTCTCCCCTCTTCCTCCTTCCCTCCTTCTCCTACTAGGAATAGAAAAGAGGAGGGGAATCCTACTTGGACTGGGGAGTCCTAGTAGGATTCCCCACACCTGGAGCGCCCCCTTGGGCCGGCCACCTCTTCCCTCCCCTCCTTTATATACGTGGCCAGGGGGCACCCCATAGACACACAAGTTGAAGATTTGTCTTAGCCGTGTGCGGTGCCCCCCTCCATAGTTACACACCTCGGTCATATCGTCGTAGTGCTTAGGCGAAGCCCTGCGCCGGTAACTTCATCATCACCATCACCAGCTGTCATACTGACGGAACTCTCCCTCGGCCTCAACTGGATCAAGAGTTTGAGGGACGTCATCGAGCTGAACATGTGCGAGGGACGTCATTGTGCTGAACGCGGAGGTGTCGTAAGTTCGGTACTTGGATTGGTTGGATCCCGAAGAAGTTAGACTACATCAACCGTGTTGTCAAAACGCTTCCGCTTTCGGTCTACGAGGGTACATGGACACACTATCCCCTCTCGTTGCTATGCATCTCCTAGATAGATCTGGCGTGATCATAGGAAAATTTTGAAATTACTGTGTTCCCCAATAGTTGAGTGGGAAGAAGATCAATACCCCAAGACGAAGTTTGTTCCTCAACAAGAGAAGTATGATCCTACTTATTTCCAAGGGACACAAGCTCAAGATGATCTTCCACCACAAGACCACAAGCAAAAAGGCAAGGATAAGCTTCAAGAGGAGATTGATGCATTTGAAGAAGCTCCCAATGCCTTGGTCAAGTGGGTTCCCAAGACTACATCAAGTTCTACTTCATCAAGTACGACTACAACCCCAAGGATTCCCATCAAGATGATGTGGATCCCAAAGAAGAAGAACTAGAGAGTTCTTGAGGGTGACTCCGCCAACACACTTCACTCATATCATTTTGGCGAGAACAAGTCCAAACAACTTCCACATCTTGGACTAGTTCAAGGAGTCACAAACCCTCTTGTTGGTAAGACAAGGGACAAGGTAACCTAATGCTTTCATGGACATCATCTTGTGTGTACATCATTCTATGTCCATGGATATCCTTGTTTGTTCCTTGTGGTACTAACCCGTGTAGGTATTGAAAGGGCAACTCAGTCCAATGGATTGCTCCGAATGATCTACATCAACATTGAGCATCCACATCTTCAACACCTACATGAAGTCATCATTGACAAAACCCAAGGTTAGTTCATCCCTCTTAGGGGGGATATCACATCTAGGGGGAACTTTACTCTAAGAATTGAGCTAAAGCAACTCTAACGGTGTGAACACAACTATGCTTTATGTAAAAGTGGTAACCACAATTGTGCTTAAATGATGAGTATGAACTATGATCAAATGTTCTCATCTGACTCCTAAGTCAATATACTCATATATAGATGACCTAGTCATCTCAAATTGCTTGATAGATGCTAGAGTGCTTGTGCATGCTTTGCCACATATTTCATTTGCCATTTTATTGTGTGAGCATGTTGGTTGCATATTTTACTCATTCGAGGACATTCACTTGTTGCTTTGATTGTTTGGCTCTTTCTCTTTTGCCAAGTGGATGGACAAGAATGCCTAAGAACCTTCTCTAGCTATCTATGTTTTTCTCGTCTCAAACTCTATTCATGCTACATCACAAAGTTTGATCAAGTCAGATTCGAACCACTCTGTGTGAGGAGCACACGGAGTCCCCAATTCATCATAGACTTAAACTTTCAAAACCTCTTTGTGCATTTCGGTATGACCGAGTCATCCATTTTGGTCCCAACGAGTTCACTAAGTTGATCTAGGTTTTCATCTCGGTGCAACCGATTTGAACATTTCGGTCACACCGAGTTGCAGTAACCGCTTGTGATTCTGCATCTCGGTGCTACCGAGTTGTTCCACTCGGTCACACTGACAGGGTCGGGATATATATATCCACGGGTGAGATTTTGGAAATTTCTTCAAAACCCCTCAGCCCGCGCGTATCCTGCTCTGCCTCCTCGTGTCTCCGGATCGCCTCCTCGCCGCCGCTGGTTTCTGTCGCCGTCAACGGGAATCTGCTCCATCATTGCTGCCGTAGTGAAAACCCGCCGAACTAGGGTATGTCTTCGACCCCTTGTGCTTTATTTTTACCTCCAATTCTTAGCACGAGGTCAATGCCATGATTCTTGCCACGTTTGAAATCAATCTATCTAGAGAAAACTTCCTTAGGTTTAGTTTGATTCGAAAATTTAGGGTTAGGTCTCCGCTGAACTCATCTCGGACCGACCAAATCATAGAAATCGGTCTCATCGATTTGGCTTAGGCCATTGCACATGCGCTTTTCGGTCTGACCGAAAACTGAAATTGGTGTGACCGAGTTCAATTCTCTGTGAAACCCTAGCAATCTCGGTGCCACCAAACTGTGACTCGGTCTGACCAAGTTCACTAGTTTAGGTTCCAAATGTTGCTTCGGTATAACCGAGTTTATCAATTCGGTAGCTCCGAAATCATTTCAGTAGAGAACTAAAACTAAGTTTTTGACTCATTTGTTTTGCAAAATCTCTGCACTTTGTGATTCTCATCTACTCTACCTCATCTATATCTATTCACACGGTTTGCTGTCAGTTTGCCTGCCAAGATGTCTGACCAGAGTGATAGCCAGAATAAGTCTGAAGAGAAAGTGCAAATGAGTGAGGGCACTAGTACCTCAAGCAGTTATGATGAGGGCAGCATGAGCACACCAAGTAACTTGCCCAAGGCAGCCACTAGAGCAAGGAACAAGAGAACCTCAGACTCTGAGGATGAGGACTATGTTGCTGTTGAGGATGAGGCCACCTCAAAGAAGAAAGTGATGAAGAAGGAGTATGGCACTGCTGCTACAACAAAGCCTGGTATGAACAAGAAGGCACCAGCAAGGAGAGTGCCAACATCCAAGCCAAGGAAAGTTGCAACAGGAGAAACCATGAAATTCACATTAGAATCAGATGATGGTGAGGCAGTTGGAGATGGCCAGAAGAAGAAGAAGATGGCAAGAACCACAACTGCAAAAGTTCTTGGAAAGTCAACTATGGTGATAGATTCTGAAGAGGAAGAGGATGCTGCACCAGCACCCAAGTCACAAAAGCTTATGGGAGATGCAATCAAGTTAGGGGCTTCTGCACCTAAGCCCAAACCTGCTCCCAAAGCTGCTGCTCAAACCACCAAGTCTGCACCCAAGAGAAGCACCAGAAACATCCTAGCTGAAGAGAAGAACAAGGCCCCAGTGCCTGAAGTTGATGAAGAAGATGCTTAAGCCCAAGTGCTGAGAAAGCTCAAACCAAAGATACCAGACCACAATGACACACATCTAGCGGCAGAGGACATGAAAATCAGAAAGGATGCAGGTCTGAGACTTTGGAGGAAGAGTGATACTTATGTTGTGAGAAGGAGAACTGCAGTGGACTATAGGTTCCACACCAAAGAACAGCAAGATTTCTATGAGACTATTTTTCTTGACAAGAAGCCAATTGTCTGTGATATGAGATGGGTCCATTGAACATACATCAAAGAGAATGAAGATCACTTTCCAGGTGTATATGATAGTTTCAAGGCTTGTGGAGTTGACAAGTTTGTTGGACAGAAGCTCACCAAGCGAAATGATGAGCTGATCATGCAATTCTACTCCACTGCTCATTTCTATCCAGATGGAAGGATAGTATGGATGTCTGGAGGTACAAGGTACCAGTCAACTATTGATGAATGGGAAAAGTTGATGAATGCACCAAAAGATCATGAGGATTATTTGGATGTGTATGCCAAGAAGAAGAAAGACCACAACTCCATGGCAAGTATGTACAAGGAAATTCCTGATGAAGCCCTGGAAACTCACAAGTTAGGCTCGGTGAAATACTTGTTTTCTGGTCTGCCTACTATCAACACCATCTTGAGGCATACTCTTTTGCCCAAATCTGGAGATCATAGGATGATAAGAGGACATTCAATCAACTTGCTGCACATTTTTGATGTCCCTCAAAAATTCAAGGTCATGAGTCTGATTGTAGAGACAATCAAGAGGACAGCTGTTGATCAGAAAAGGTCTTGTGGGTATGCTCCACACATTCAGGTGCTCATCAACTCAAAGATGGGCGCAGGCACTTACTTGTTGGACAAGGATCACTTACCTCTCAAGCTAGATTTTGAAGACAACACAATTGTGATGGATGAGAATGATCCTTCATTAGTGCAAGCACATGAGAAGAGAGCAAAGGCAAGGCAGAAAAGGCTGTAAAGATGCCAAGTGCTGAAGAGGCATCTCAAGTGTTCTTGAAAAGCAAAAAAGATCAACTTGGATTTCTGATCCAATCTACCTTGAGGATTGAGAAGGGCTTGGCCACCCTGACTCAGAATCAGGAGAGCTTCGAGAGGATCATTGAACAAAAATTATATGATCTTGATCTGAAAGTCACTGACATACAGACAGTAGTTGAGCAGCTCTAGGAGGAAGCAAAGGAGAAGAAAGGAAAGGCAACTACAAAAGCTTTTCAGTATGTGCCAAGAGGTCAGAGGTCAGCTGTAGTGCCAGTACCTGATACTAGAGCTACCACATCAGCACGAGCAGCTACAGCTTCAGTGCCACCTCCAGCAGCCACTCCAGCAGCTCTAGCTACATCGATAGAAGCCTTCGTCCTTGGAGTCATCTCTACACCACCTCACAGAGACCAAGCCTGAGAGACGCATAGCACTATGCATGTTTGAACTTTTTGGTAACTTGTTGCCAAAGGGGGAGAAATATGTATAGATCATAGGCTTCGAGAGAGAGAGAGTTGCTTTTTGTCTCTCTTGCACTTTATTTGGTTGAACTTTATTGTGTGTTTGTTTGATACCTTATGTCCTTGTGTGAGATACTTGAATGATCATGTGTTTGATCATATGCTACTTTAATGTGTGTTTGGATGATATTATCTCTTATATCCATATATGATCATTCACTTTGCTTGGTGATGAGTGCATGCTTTTAATAGCTATCATTTTGAGTGCTCCACCAAGATGTATGTGACATAGAAGAGTAACCCATGATACTAATCGATTGTGCATTTGCATTCAAAAGCAAATCTTAAATAATGCACAAATTTAGGGGGAGCTCTTGCTTATCACACACTTCTCAAAGCGACGATGTATTTCAATCTTATTATCATTTGTCGAAGCTTTGATCTATATGTTGTCATCAATTACCAAAAAGAGGGAGATTGAACGTGCAACTATCCTTGGGTGGTTTTTGTAATGATCAACAACATATAGCTCATTGAACTAATGCTATTTCAAGACGAATATTTCAGGAAAGTTCAATGATTGGCATGGCATGGATTAGGAATGTGGACCCCTCAAAATGCCAAGGACAAAGGATTGGCTCAAGCTCTAAAGTTCAACACTCTACATTTTACTTTTAGTGATCCAAGATCACATTGAGTCCATAGGAAAAGCCAATACTATTAAAAGGAGATGAGGTGTTGCTTAATGGCTTGCTTGCTCAAAATGCTTAGTGATATGCTCCAAAAACCCTCAACCACTTTCTCATATCCACATATGTCCCAAACCAAAAGTCAAACTTGGCCCCACCAATTTGATCTATCCGGCGCCACCGAGTTCATTTGACATAGCCACTGCCAGAAACCCTAGTCACTTCGGTCTCACCGATAGGGATCTCGGTCTCACCGAGATGGGATTGCAAACTCTTTGTTTCCCTTCGTAACGTTTCGGTCTAACCGAGATGAGCGATCAGTCTCACCAAGTTCGCAATGCAAACTCCCTGCTTCCCTTTCGTAATGTTTCGGTCCCACCGAGATGAGAAAATCGGTCCCACTAAGTTTGCCTAACCAACCCTCTGGTTAACTTATTACCAAAGTCGGTCTCACCGAGTTTGTGTAATCGGTCTCACCGAGATTATGTTATGCCCTAACCCTAATGAAATCGGTCCCACCGAGTTGACATGTCGGTCCCACCGAAATGCCTAACGGTCACATTATGAACTAAATCGGTCTGACCAAGTTTTCTGATTCGGTCCCACCGAGTTTGGTAAATCGTGTGTAACGGTTAGATTTCGTGTGGAGGCTATATATACCCCTCCACCCTTTCTTCATTCGTGAGGAAAGCCATCAGAACATGCCTACACTTCCAGCATTCATTTTCTGAGAGAGAACCACCTACTCATGTGTTGAGGCCAAGCTATTCGAATCCTACCATATGAATCTTGATCTCTAGCCTTCCCCAAGTTGCTTTCCACTCAAATCATCTTTCCACCAAATCCAATCCTATGAGAGAGAGTTGAGTGTCGGGGAGACTATACTTTGAAGCATAAGAGCAAGGAGTTCATCAACAACACACCATTTATTACCTTTTGGAGAGTGGTGTCTCCTAGATTGGTTAGGTGTCACTTGGGAGCCTCCGTCAAGATTGTGGAGTTGAACCAAGGAGTTTGTAAGGGCAAGGAGATCGCCTACTTCATGAAGATCTACCCTAGTGAGGCAAGTCCTTCGTGGGCGATGGCCATGGTGGGATAGACAAGGTTGCTTCTTCATGGACCCTTCGTGGGTGGAGCCCTCCATGGATTCGTGCAGCCGTTACCATTCGTGGATTGAAGTCTCCATCAACGTGGATGTACGATAGCACCACCTATCGTAACCACGCCAAAAATCTCTGTGTCAACATTGTGTTTGCTCCCTCTAAACTCCTCTTTTACCTTCATATGCAATGATTTGCATTCCGCTGCTATACTCTTAGAATTGCATGTGTAGGTTGATTGCTTGACTTGTGTAAAGTTGCTAAAATCTGCCAAGACTTAAAATTGGGAAAAGGCTAGATTTTCATTTGGTCAAGTAGTCTAATCACCCATCTCTAGACATACTTTCGATCCTACACATCTCCTCCGTACCTTGTCCAACAGTTCAATGATTTTGGTCGGCAGTCGCAGAGTGCAAGGGAAAAGATGACCAGAGAGGTAATCACTGAATTAAGTAGAGATAATTTGCCACCATAGGAGATCATATTGAGTGTGGCCAAGAGTCTTCTTTGCACCATGCAAACTAGAGGCGTGAGTTCTTGGACTGTGGGTCGGGTAGTACCCAGAGGTAATCCAAGGTAGGTAAAAGTCATTTTTCCCGTCACACAACCAAAGATGTTGGCCAATTGATCACACCTATCTTGATTACAGTTGAAAGGAATGAGAGTTGATTTGTGGAAATTGAGTTTAAGTCCAATGGAGGTGGCATAATCCGTTAGAATATCCTTGATGACCATCGCTTGTAGTGGACATGCTGGAAGAATTAAGATGGTATGCGTATCGAATTGTTGTATATTTCTTTTGGTTGGGGAAGGGGAAGGTCAGTTGAATTTGATTTCATGCAAAGGCGTCATTGATGGCTGCTTGGAGAAGATCTGCCGCTAGAACAAAGATGAGTGGAGACAGTGGGTCGCCGTGTCTCACACCACACTTATAATGGAATTGGTGTCCTGGGGTTCCATTAAGAAGGACAGAGGATTTTCTAGAAGGACAAAGGATTTCCTGGGAAGGAGTGTCAAGTGCCAATAACCATTGAATAAAGTTACCTCTCTATTCTCCTTGACATGGCCCATAAATATTAACAAGAGTCCAAGTTTGTGCAGATTGCGTGGAACGAAAACGAGTGACGACAGCAAAATCTTCAGAGAAAAGTGTATCGGCAGAGAAGATAGAGTTGTTCCAGATCGTGGCAATACCACCCGGGGCCCCACATGAAGCAACAAAAGCAAATTGATCGAAACGGCAAGGACAACAGGATTTAATAAAAGATAAATCAAATTAGGTCTTTTTAGTTTCCTGCAAGCAAACGGCTGCACATCCACTAGATCTGATAGCATACGAGAGTGCTAATTGCTTACCGTCTGAATTTAAACCATGGACATTCCAGCGTAGAACGTTCCAGTTCACCAAAGGCATTTAATAAAAAGAGAACACTTATTGCGGCAGATTACCGCTGAATCGCAAAGGGTAACGAGCTAGTGATGCCATAATAATTGGGTTTTCATAAATCCGGGTTTTCATATATTTGGGAATTTCAGAAAATGTTTCTATTTCCTAAATTTGTTCACAAATTCAAAATGTTTGCATTTTCAGACAAATGTTCACTATTTTAATATATATTTTGAAATTTTGTAAAATGTTCATGTTTTCATAATTTTGTTCAGAATGGTTAAAATGTTTTAGTTACTTTATTTGCTCAGAATTCAAAAAACGTCCGCGGCTTCAGAGTATATCCACATATTTTAAAATGGTTCTGATTTTCAAAAATTATTTGTGATTCAGAAAAATCAATTTTTAAAGGGTAGAAATAAAAAAGGGACATTCACATTTGTGCCGCTAACTCGAACCCACTACTCAAATTTACCCCTAACTTTTTGATGTGCTCAAATTTGCCCCTAAAAAGGATTTTAAGTCAGAGGAATGCCCTTCCAGCTGGTCAAAGTTGTTTGACCAAAACTTTGAAAATTCATAACAAATTCATATGAACTTAGAAGAATGCAAAATAAGATATCAAAATGCTCATAAAAACAACACCTATATGCACGTGTCATTTACGTTCATGACAAAAGCACTCTTTAAAGCTTTTTTAGGGTTTATAACATTAAAAAACAATTTAGGGTGAATTCAAATAAATGCACATGTAGGTGAGGGACGTAAATGACATGCGCGTATAGGTGATGTTTTTATGAACATTTTGATATCTTATTTGCATTTTTCTGACTTTGTATGAATTTGTTATGAATTTTTAAAGTTTTGGTCAAACAACTTTGACCAGATAGAAGGGCATTCCTGTGACTTAAAATGCTTTTTAGGGGCAAATTTGAGCACATAAAAAATTTAGGGGTAAATCTGAGAGTGGGCGCAAATTAGGGGCATAAATGTAAATGTCCCAATAAAAAAAGACCAAATAAAACAACGGGCACAATAAACCCACAGTATAGTGATATTTCCAATCAGCATGACCCGAGTAGCTAATTTGGACTATGTGTGAACTTCACGCTAATGGGTCAGCCCACTTGGACGCCAGCCCATGGGAATTGATATCTTATTTAATTTGCAATATTTTCGTTTCTAGTTTACGGAGCTCCAAATCAACGCCTACGGGGCGCACACCCCCCTCGTGTCCGCTGGTTTTACAGTGGGCCGGACCAAGCCACTTCGTTCTGCATTTTTCTGTTTCTATAAACTGCAAAAAAGCACGCGAGCCACCAGGATTCGAACCTCCGACGCTTTGAGGATATTTTCCCCATGAGAGATATGCAAAGCACTTATAGACTGGAATCGGATGAGACTCCTGAACCTGCCATTCTGATGGAATATTATGAACATAAAAGTGATGAGAGTTCCACGGAGGATGATGAGGAAGCTCCTATTAGGAGCAACAGACAAAGGATAGCAAAGTCTTTTGGTGATGATTTCCTCATGTACCTCGGGATGATGACACTCCCAGTTCCATTTCAGAAGCTTATGCATCTCCAGATGCTGACTAATGGAAGGATGCGGTCCGTAGCGAGATGGATTCCATCTTGGCTAACGGGACATGGGAGATCACTGATCGTCCTTATGGTTGTAAACCATTGGGATGTAAGTGGGTGTTCAAGAAGAAGCTTAGTCCCGATGGTACTGTTGAGAAGTACAAGGCTAGGCTTGTGGCTAAGGGTTATACCCAGAAAGAAGAAGAGGATTTCTTCGACACTTACTCACCTGTGGCTAGACTGACAACCATTCGAGTTACTCGCTTTGGCTGCCTCTCATGGTCTCCTCGTTCATCAGATGGACGTTAAGACGGCTTTCCTTAACGGAGAGCTAGACGAGGAAATTTACATGCAACAACCAAATGGCTTTGTAGTAAATGGTCGGGAAAGAAAGGTGTGCAAGCTAGTGAAATCCTTGTATGGCCTGAAACAAGCGCCTAAGCAATGGCATGAGAAGTTCAACACTACTCTGACATCTGCTAGATTTGTTGTTAACGAAGCTGACAAACGTGTATACTATCACTATGGTGGGGGCGAAGGAGTTATACGCTGTCTGTATGTTGATGACATACTGATATTTAGGACCCACCTCAAAGTAATTGAGGAGGTCAAGGCTTTTCTATCTCATAACTTTGAGATGAAAGACCTGGGCATGGCTGATGTTATCTTTAACATCAAGCTACTGAGAAATTCTAAGGTGGAATTACACTCTTGCAATCCCACTATGTTGAGAAGATTTTGAGCCGTTTTGGATATTCAGACTGCAAACCTTCTGCAACACCATATGATCCTAGCGTGCGGATTCGAAAAATCGAAGGCACGGCTGTAGATCAATTGAGATATTCTCAAGTGGTTGGTTCACAGGTGTACCTAGCTTGTGCTACTCGTCCTGACATCTCATTTGTTGTGTGCAAACTGAGCCGGTTTGTTTCCAATCCGGGAGATGTGCATTGGCATGCTATTGAGCGAGTGATGTGCTATTTGCAAGGTACTGTGAACTAGGGGATTCACTATTCTGGGTACCCGACGATACTTGAGGGGTATAGTGATTCTAACTGGATATCTGATGCTGATGAGATGAAAGCCACAAGTGGATATGTCTTCACACTTGGTGGGGGTGTTGTTTCCTAGAAGTCTTGCAAGCAGACGATCTTTAACCAGATCGACTATGGAAGCAGAACTCACAGCATTAGACACATCCTGCGTCGAAGCGGAATGGCTTCGAGAGCTTTTTATGGATTTGCCGGTGGTTGATAAACCAGTGTCGGCTGTCCTTATGAACTTTGACAATCAAACGGTGATTGCCAAGGCTAAGAGTTCAAAGGACAACATGAAATCCACAAAGCACATAAGACGAAGATTGAAATCTGTCAGAAAATCAAGAAACTCCAGAGTGATAGCGTTGGATTATATCCAGACGGCTAAGAATCTGGCAGACCCTTTTACGAAAGGGCTATCACGGCTTGTGATAGAAAATGCATCAAGGGAGATGGGTATGAGACCCACGTAATTTGCCATGGGGGTAACCCAACCTATGTGATCGGAGATCCCGTGAATTAGGACCTGGGAAAACAATCCAGTGGTAAACTGAGGAGAGTATCCTTATTTATCCCACTCCGCTGGAGATGCAATAATACTCTCAGTTCTGTAAGGCAGGCTGACTTTCGTCTTAATGTGTTCCAAAGCTTATGTAAGCAAGATGCTAACCTATAGAGCATTCTTTGGAGGAACACACCTATGTGAGCCCGACTACTGGTCACAGGCTATGAGATTTGGTGATTTCTAGGAAGCTCATGAGAAGGTACGGAGTATGACTAATAAGCTCCACCTGTGGGATTTAGCCTTCGGCGGCCACGTATCAGCTGACAATAGACGAAACTTCTGCAAGCCAAACTGACAATTCAAGGCATAGTTCATTGTTCAGTTGTGATGAAGTCTAATCCTGTTGCTCTAGGTGGAAATTCAACTTAACAGTCTCCACTAAAATTTCTGATATATCAAACATTGTTTGGAAAAGTTGACAAACTTATGTGCCTCGAGATCCGGTGGGGGATTGTTGAATCATGGATGGACTTTAGGCCCATATGAACAATGATTCCTAGTTAATCTTAAGGCCCATGTATGGTATGGCAGGTGGTGGGAAATTTAGTCCCACCTTGCTAGTTGAGGAGAGTTGAGACCCCTTTATAAGGGCTGCTCTACCACTTGCCATTGGGAGCTTGGGAAGAGGAGTGGTACACGCGCGCTCCTCCTCCGCCGCCGCCCGCCTCGCCATGCCTCACCTCGCCATGATGTGCGCGCACTGCGGGTTGCGGGAATGAGAGCTTATTTTTGCCGCTCAGGAACGAATTAATTAATCAGGGATTAATTAATGAGTCGCTAACAGGTGGGCCACTGTCCAAGACATTGGACTATGGGCTGACTTGCATTCCCGGGATTCGTAGACTCTGTTCGCGGGTGTGCGAACCTTCTCCGGGAACGGAGACTCCCTTGCTGGGAGTGTGTCGACCCGGTCGTGGGCTTCCGCCCAGGCTCACGACTCCTACCCGACGGCCTATATAAGAAGGCTCTGCCTAGTGGAGTGACCTAGTTCGGTTCACTCACTCCCTCTCGCGTAACCTAGCTGTCATCTACTGTTCCTTTCTCTATGCTGTCTCTGGCGACCCCATCCCGACGACCGCGTGCACGGTTGGTCGGGAGAGCAGGTGCCTCCGGAACCCTGCCATTCGAGATCCTGCCCGGGAGATCGGCAATAAGGTTTTTGGGGAGCGTCTCGACGTGGCTGCTCCCGATCCGTCCCCAACTCCATCCGCCTCTGCTTCCACTACTTCCCCTGCATCAACACCATGGTCGACGATGCCGCCGCCAAGAAGAAGGCCATGGACGAAGCCGAGGCTGCTGCTGTCGCCGCCGCGTTGTCCTGGCCAACTGGAGGGTATGATCTGTTCATCCATCATCTCATGCTTGTGCTAGCTGTATATGTGCTGCTCATAGATGGTTTGCTTCTATGTTCTGTACGTGCTAGTATGCCTAGGAATCGGTATGAGATGCATACCGTATTTGCCATGCTTACTGTTTACTCGTGGATTAGTCTAATCAGAAAAGTGCTAATATATCCAAAAACCTTATTTTAGGCACTTTTCGATTCATGGCTTTGTTGCGACACTGAAACCGGAAAAGTTTACTGGGATGCATTTTAAGCATTGGCAGACAAGGACCACCTTGTGGCTCACAACAATGAACGTGTTCTGGGTTGGTTTTGTGTCTCCCACAGAAACAATTGTTCCTGAACAGTAAAAGGCGTTTAGGGAGGCAACCACCATCTTTGTGGGAGCCGTTCTTACTGTGATTAGAGACCAGTTGGTTGACGCATATCTCCATATGCATGTTGCCAAAAACTTGTGGGATGCGCTCGAAGCTAAGTTCAGCGTAACCGATGCTGGGAGCAAACTGTATGCCATGGAGCAGTTCCATGATTACAGGATGGTTGATAACCGTTCTGTATTGGACCAGGCTCATGAGATACAGTGCATCGCTAAGGATCTGGAGCTCCTGAAGTGTGAGTTACCGGACAAGTTTGTCGCAGGTTGCATTATTGCAAAACTCCCTCCTGGATGGAGGAACTTTGCTACTTCTCTCAAGCATTTGAGACGTGAATTCTCTGTTGAGGATGTCATCGGTCATCTGAGTGTTGAGCAGAACTCGAGAGCAAAGGACTCACACGTGAAAGGGGCAAAGGGTTCTTCTAGCGCCAATGTGGTGCATAAGAACTTCCACAAGTTCAAGGGAAAGAACTCTGTCCAACAGAATACTACCTTTAAGAAGAAGGGTAAGAAGAAAGACAAAAGGAGAGATCGCTACATTACTTGTGGTTCAGAGGAACATTGGGCAAACAAGTGCCCAAACAAGTACAAGAAGCCAACATAGGACTCCAAGTCTGTGAATGTCACTCTGAGCAACAATGATGCGGCATCTGGGTATGGTAATCTGTTTACCATACTTTCAGTTTGCCAATCCACCGATTGGTGGGTTGACACTGGGGCCAATATTTATGTGTGTGCTGATGTGTCTTTGTTTTCTTCTTACCAGCTTACACGAGATTGTTCCGTCTTGATGGGGAACTGCTCGCATGCCTCTATTCATGGTGTTGGCACGGTAGATCTGAAGTTTACTTTGGGAAAGATCATGCAACTGAAGAACGTGCAGCATGTCCCTGCCATCAAGAAAAATCTCGTTAGTGGCTCCCTTCTATGTAAAGGGTTTAAGTTAGTATTTGAGTCTAACAAAGTAGTCGTATCTCGGTATGGACTATTTGTTGGAAAAGGATATGACTGTGGTGGTTTGTTTTGCCTTTCCCTGGAGGATTTCTGTAATAAAGTCGTGAACCAAATTCATTCTAATGTGAACGAATCTGCGGTTTGGCATTCACGTCTTTGTCACATAAATTTCGGTTGTATGACGCGGCTAGCTAAAATGGACTTAATCCCGAGTTTCACTTTAGCCAAAGGCTCTAAGTGCCCTGTGTCTGTGCAAGCTAAGCAACCTCGTAAGCATCACAAGCTTGCCAAGGAGAGACACTTGGCACTGTTAGAGCTCATACATTCAGATCTCTGTGAGATGAATGGTGTGTTGACTAAAGGTGGAAAGAAATACTTCATGACTCTGATTGATGATTCCATTAGATTCTGCTACGCGTATTTGTTAAATACTAAGGATGAGGCTCTACACTACTTTAAGGTCTATAAGGCTGAAGTTGAGAACCAACTTGAGAAGAAAATAAAACGAGTCCGGTCTGATCGTGGTGGAGAGTACTTTTCTAATGAGTTTGATTTATTATGTGCGGAGTGGTATTATTCATGAGAGGACGCCTCCCTACTCACCCCAGTAAAATAGGGTTGCCGAATGGAAACTGTACTCTAACTGATTTGGTTAACGCCGTGCTAGATACATCGGGTTTATCCAAGGCATGGTGGGGGGAGGTTGTATTGACATCATGTCATGTCCTGAATAAAGTTCCCACAAAGGATAATGAAACCACTCCCTATGAGCAATGGGAAAAGAAAAGAACTAAACTCTCTTACTTATGCACTTGGGGCTACTTGGCGAAGGTCAACGTGCCGATAACCAAAAAGCGCAACTTGGGACCAAAGACTGTGGATTGCATTTTTCTTGGCTATGCCAAGCATAGCGTTGGCTATAGATTTCTAGTGGTGAAATCTGATGTACATGATGTGAAGGCCGGTACGATCATGGTGTCTAGGGATGCTACATTCTTTGAGGATATTTTCCCCATGAGAGATATGCAAAGCACTTCTAGACTGGAATCTGATGAGACTCCTGAACCTGCCATTCCGATGGAATATTATGAACATAAAAGTGATGAGAGTTCCACGGAGGAAGACGAGGAAGCTCCTGTTAGGAGCAAGAGACAAAGGACTGCAAAGTCTTTTGGTGATGATTTCCTCGTGTACCTCGTGGATGATGACACTTCCAGTTCCATTTCAGAAGCTTATGCATCTCCGGATGCTGACTACTGGAAGGATGTGGTCCGTAGCGAGATGGATTCCATCTTGGCTAACGGGACATGGGAGATCACTGATCGTCCTTATGGTTGTAAACCATTGGGATGTAAGTGGGTGTTCAAGAAGAGGCTTAGGCCCGATGGTACTGTTGAGAAGTACAAGGCTAGCCTTGTGGCCAAGGGTTATACCCAGAAAGAAGAAGAGGATTTCTTCGACACTTACTCACCTGTGGCTAGACTGACAACCATTCGAGTGTTACTCGCTTTGGCTGCCTCGCATGGTCTCCTCATTCATCAGATGGACATTAAGACGGCTTTCCTTAACGAAGAGCTAGACAAGGAAATTTACATGCAACAACCAGATGGCTTTGTAGTAAATGGTCAGGAAAGAAATGTGTGCAAGCTAGTGAAATCCTTGTATGGCCTGAAACAAGTGCCTAAGCAATGGCATGAGAAGTTCAACACTACTCAGACATCTGCTAGCTTTGTTGTTAACTAAGCTGACAAATGTGTATACTATCGCTATGGTGGGGGCGAAGGAGTTATACTATGTCTGTATGTTGATGACATACTGATATTTGGGACCCACCTCAAAGTAATTGAGGAGGTCAAGGCTTTTCTATCTCATAACTTTGAGATGAAAGACCTGGGCGTGGCTGATGTTATCTTGAACATCAAGCTACTGAGAAATTCTAAGGGTGGAATTACACTCTTGCAATCCCACTATGTTGAGAAGATTTTGAGCCATTTTGGATATTCGGACTGCAGACCTTCTGCAACACCATATGATCCTAGCATGCGGATTCGAAAATTCGAAGGCATGTCTGTAGATCAATTGAGATATTCTCAAGTGGTTGGTTCACTGAGGTACCTAGCTTGTGCTACTCGTCCTGACATCTCATTTGTTGTGTGCAAACTGAGTCGGATTGTTTCCAATCCGGGAGATGTGCATTGGCATGCTATTGAGCGAGTGATGTGCTATTTGCAAGGTACTGTGAACTACGGGATTCACTATTCTGGGTACCCGACGGTACTTGAGGGGTATAGTGATTCTAACTGGATATCTGATGTTGATGAGATGAAAGCCACAAGTGGATATGTCTTCACACTTGGGGGTGGTGTTGTTTCCTGGAAGTCTTGCAAGCAGACGATCTTAACCAGATCGACTATGGAAGCAGAACTCACAACATTAGACACATCCTGCGTTGAAGCAGAATGGCTTCTAGATCTTTTTATGGATTTGTCGGTGGTTGATAAACCAGTGCCGGCTGTCCTTATGAACTGTGACAATCCAACGGTGATTGCCAAGGCTAATAGTTCAAAGGACAACATGAAATCCACAAAGCACATAAGACGAAGATTGAAATCTGTCAGAAAATCAAGAAACTCTGGAGTGATAGCGTTGGATTATATCCAGACGGCTAAGAATCTGGCAGACCCTTTTACGTAAGGGCTATCACGGGTTGTGATAGAAAATGCATCGAGGGAGATGGGTATGAGACCCACGTAAGTTTCCATGGGGGTAAACCAACTATGTGATCGGAGATCCCGTGAATTAGGACCTGGCAAAACAATCCAGCGGTCAACTGAGGAGAGTTCCTTACTTATCCCACTCCGCTGGAGATGTAATAATACTCTTAATTCTGTAAGGCAGGCTGACTTTTGTCTTAATGTGTTCCAAAGCTTATGTAAGCAAGATGCTAACCTACAGAGCATTCTTTGGAGGAAAACACCTATGTGAGCCCGACTGCTGCTCACAGTCTATGAGATTGGGTGATCTCTTGGAAGCTCATGAGAAGGTACAGAGTATGACTAATAAGCTCCACCCGTGGGGTTTAGCCTTTGGCAGCCACGTATCAGCTGGCAATAGGCGAAACTTCTGCACGCCAAACTGACAATTCAAGGCATAATCCATTGTTTAGTTGTGAAGAAGTCTAATCCTGTTGCTCTAGGTGGAAGTTCAACTTAACACTCTCCACTGAAATTTCTTATATATCAAACATTGTTTGGAAAAGTTGACAAACTTATGTGCCTCGAGATCCGGTGGGGGGTTGTTGAATCATGGATTGGATTTAGGACCATATGAACAATTATTCCTAGTTAATCTTAAGGCCCATGTATGGTATGGCCCACCTTACTAGTTGAGGAGAGTTGAGACCCCTTTATAAGGGCTGCTCTACCACTTGCCATTGGGAGCTTGGGAAGAGGAGTGGTACACGCGCGCTGCTCCTCCTCTGCCACCCGCCTCGCCGCGACATGCGCGCACCGCGGGTTGCGGGAATGAGTCGAGCTGGAGCTTATTTTTGCCGCTCAGGAACGAATTAATTAATCAGTGATTAATTAACGAGTCGCTAACAGGTGGGCCACTATTCGAGACGTTGGACTGTGGGCTGACTTGCGTTCCGGGGATTCGTAGACTCTGTTCACGGGTGAGCGAACCTTCTCCGGGAACGGAGACTCCCTTGCTGGGAGTGCGTCAACTCGGTCGTGGGATTCCACCTAGGCCCACAACTTCCTACCCGACGGCCTATATAAGAAGGCTCTGCCTAGTGAGTGACCTAGTTTGGTTCACTCACTCCCTCTCGTGTAACCTAGCCGTCATCTATTGTTCCTTTCTCTGTGTTGTCTCCGGCGACCCCATCCCGACGACCACGTGCACGGTTGGTCGGGAGAGCATGTGCCTCCGGAACCCTGTCGTTCGAGATCCTACCCGGGAGATCGGCAATAAGGTTTTTGGGGAGCGTCTCGACGCGGCTGCTCCCGATCCATCCCCAACTCCGTCTGCCTCTGCTTCCACGACTTCCCCTGCATCAACACCATGGCCGACGATGTTGCCGCCAAGAAGAAGGCCATGGACGAAGCCGAGGCTGCTGCTGCCGCCGTCGTGTTGGCCTGGCCAATCGGAGGGTATGATCTGTTCATCTCTCATTTACTCGTGCTTGTGCTAGTCGTATATGTGCTGCTCATAAATGGTTTGCTTCTATGTTCTTTACGTCCTAGTATGCCTAGGAATTGGTATGAGATGCATACCGTATTTGCCATGCTTACTGTTTACTCATGGATTAGTCTAATCGGAAAAGTGCTAATATATCCAACACTAACTTGGTATGTTTGCATGGTGGGTTGTTTGGCCTTTAATTTGTCTTCCTCTTTCATCGTATTTTTCTTGTTCCTTTTTAAAATTTGTGGACAAAAATTGCGACAGAAACTCATGAACTTTTTCCATGAAAATAGATGAACTTTTCCCTTTTTCCATATTTTTTTTCAAATTCGGGAATTTTTCTTTTTGTTCATGTTTTTTTAAATTGGATGAACATTTTTTTCAAATCCAATGAACATTTTCCATATTCAATGAACTTTTTTTCGAATTAGATGATTTCTTTTCAAGTTTGATGTACTTTTTTCAAATTCGATGAACAATTTTCAAATCCGATGATTGTCAGGACCCCGACTCAATGCCACATCGATCTAGCATGTAACACCTCATATCACTTTGCGGCCTCACGCACGGTATTCCCACGGGTGTCGCCTTACCTTTGCCCGGGACCGTTTGCGCCTTTTGGCACACGTATATGACAGTGTCGCTAGCATCCATATGATAAGGAGCCCGGGGCTGACATGGCTAGTCGTAAACCCAAAGTGGCACAGACTTACAGGGACAGGCATCCATGACCCAGCATCGAACGTGTCGGTCATCAGCGAGTGAATCCAGGCTGTAGCACTGGGCTAGCAGGACTCCGGTGAACCGGGCTGTAGCGGGCTAACAGGACTCCGGTATTCATCGCGTGACATTTCCCCGAAGGGACAGACACAGGAACGAAGAAGGACACATGCTGGCCAGCCTAAGTGTTCCGGAGCAGTAGCAAGCTACCATGGCTCGGTGGAAACACTAGGAGACATTTACCGATAAGAGAGGCTACTAAAGATAAACAACTAGATAGTCAGATCCCACACATACCAAGCATTTCAATAACATACGCACAATATGCTCGATATGTGCAAACACAACATGGCATCACAACATGACTCTACGACTCAAGTAATTTATTCAATAGGCTCCGAGGAGCGAGATATTACAAACAGGGGTCTCATGACCCAACATTCAGAGCATACAAATCAAAGCACAAGCGGAAGCTATCATGTCTGGGTACAGACATCTATAAATGAAAAAGGCTGAGAAGCCTGACTATCTATCAGATCCTGCCGAGGGCACAAGATCGTAGCTGAGGTAACAAGCTAAACGTCGAAGTCCACGTGGAACTACTAGTGAGACTGAAGTCTCTCTGCAAAAACATAAAATAGGCAAACGTGAGTACAAATGTACCCAGCAAGACTTACATCAGAACTAACTACATATGCATCATTTTCAACAAGGGGATGGTGGGGTTTAACTGCAGCAAGCCAGCTTTGACTCGGTGGCTATCCTAAACTACGACTGCAAGCGACTCTTTTGAGGTGGCGCACACGAGTCCACATATTCACCATATCAATACACCACTATGGATCCGCTCCCGTCTCCCTACGAGAACGCCATCCATAGCACTCACGCTTATCTTGCGTATTTTAAAGTATCCACTTTCACTTGTCTATGAACTGATATAAGCAATCCAGAAGTCCTTTTCCGCGGACACGGCTATTTGAATAGATGATGTTAACCCTGCAGGGGTGTACTTCTTCATACATGTTTCCACCACTTAGCGTCTGCACACGACATGTGCTCGGCAGACTTCAAGCGAAAGCCGACGTGGGTGTAGACCACGACCTACCTAAACACTCAAGTCTCTAGTCCAGGTTTATCGCCTATTCGGGTTCCATCCATGAGGAGATCCGGCCGGAGTTTCGCTCACAGCCCCAAACAATGTGAACAGGGTTCCCGAGATACCAAACGGGCATCCGGTACACCGTGCCACGTACCTACCGCATCACAGCCCACCCCTACGGTCAGCGTTGTCCACGGCCTCCAGTAAGCTACAAACACCAGAAACTACTTGCAACTCCTGGACAGAGGACTAGGGTGAATAAGAAGTCGAGCGGGGTCATATTTCAGGGCCCAATGTATGGTAGTAGCTGAATCATGGATCACAAACACAGAACTCAGTTCCTGAGGACGGCTTCAATGAGACAACCCACCATGTACTCCTACATGGCCTCTCACCGATACCTTTTACCAAATCGTGTTCACACACTTAGCTCACACATAGTAGGACATGTTCACACACCTCTGATTCATCCCCGATGAATCAGACCTGACTCAACTCTAAGCAGTAGCAGGCATGACAAACAAACATGAATGAGTAGGCACAACAGGGCTCAAACAACTCCTACTCATACTAGTGGGTTTCATCTATTTACTGTGGAATGACAGGTCATGCAAAGGATAAAGGGGTTCAGCTACCGCGGCAAGTAACAGATGAATCGTTGTTGTCCTAATGCAGTAAAAGAGAGCAGGAGCGAGAGAGTAGGATTGTATCGGAATGAACAAGGGGGTTTTGCTTGCCTGGCACTTCTGAAGATAGCATTGAGTCTTCATCAGTGTCAACGATCACATCATCGGTATCACGTCTATCGAGAGGGGACAAATACCGGCAACACAGAAGGGAACACAATCAATGCAATGCACAATATGATGCATGATCATGACATGGCAAAATGAATGTGTTTTGGGCTAATGCAACTAGCAACAGATTAAATGAAGTTGGTTTGAATACAAGATTCAAATTCAAACTCCATATGTGATTATTCAAATGCCATTTAATTGATTTGTGCTAAACAGCAGCTATAAGTTGTTCTAACATGCATGAAAATGGTACAGATGAATTCCTTGAATTTTTCTGATAATTTTTCATATATAATTTATTTAATTTGGAGTTACGGTTAATTTTCTATGATTTATTGAAGTTTTAGCTATTTCTGGAATTTCCTGATTATTATAAAATAAACTAAATTCCAGAAAAGGAATATTGCGTCAGCATGACGTCATTCTGACCTCAGCAGAGTCAACAGGGGCTGGTCCGGGTCAAACCTGACCAGTGGGGCCCACTGGTCAGTGTCTCAGGTCTAGATTGAGTGAATGACAGGTGGGACCGGTCAACGATGACTGGGCCAGAGTCAAAGCTGACACGTGGGGTCCACGGCACTAACACTAATTTAACAGAATAATTATATTAACCTAATTAAGCACAGGGGCCCACATGGCAGTGGCTCTGGGGGTGTTTAGCGGGGTTATTAGCACTAATTAACCGGCGCCACGTCACAGGTGACGCCGGCGACCACAGCAGCGGCGGGAACTCGCCGGAGTTGGTCGAGGCGGCGCTACAGGCTGCGGTTGGGCACCCTGAGGGCACCAGGAGGGAGCCCGTGCTCCCGCGCGTCTAGGGGCGCACGCAGCGGGGCACAGGGAGGCCGGGGTCGACGGCGGCGACCAGAACGGCGGCGGCCGGAGCTACGGGTTCGAGCGGCGCGGGGCTGCAGCTTCCAAATGAACAAGCTAGGCGGTTGGGAAGCATCTGCGGGACGTGTCGAACTCGTCCAGGTGCTCTTCATGGTCAGCGGGGGTCACTAGCAACGGCGAGCTTCACGGCGGCGGCGGCGAGCTCTCGGCCATCACAGAAATAATGGCTAGGGGATGCAATTGATGGTGGGGAGAGGGGGAGAACGAAGAGGAGCTCACAGCGGTGAGGGGGAGCAACTCGGTGTAGCCGGGGACGTGCTGAGGCCGCAAATTGACCGGAGGGGGCCGTCGGATCCGGAGGTTGAAGACGGCGCGTTGGCGGCGATGCAGGGCTTCTGGAGGGCCGTGGATCGGTGGGGAGGAAGAGGGGGTCGAGGCAGAGCTCCTGGGTTGGTCAGAGAAGCGAGGGGGCGGCGGTGGCCGCGGCAGCAGCAAACGGCGGCGACGGTCGCTCTCGGGTGCGTGCGAGAGAAAGAACAGAGGAGGAGATGGGGACGAGGGAGTGAGTGGGAGGGTTCCAGGGGGTCGAGGCGGCGCCGAGGAGAAGGCGCGAGGCGTCGTGGTGGCCTCAGGCGAAGCAGACGAGCAGGGTGGTGGCGTGGCGAGCTCGGGCGCGTGCGCCGAGTCCCTCCTCTGCCTACTGGCGCGAGGAGGAAGGCGACAGGGAGGAGGAGGTGGGCTGGACCGCACAGTGCTGGACCAGCACAGGAGCTGGGCCGGCTCTGGTGGGCTGCACGGGTAAGCGCCAGGTAAGTTCTCTCTCTCTGCTTTATTTCTGTTTTGTTTTATTTAATTTATTTTGCCACTGTTTTGAATTTAAATTAATTCAAACAATGCCAAAAACTCCTCTGAAAATATTTATGCTGCTTAATGGACTTTTCCAAAAGCACATAAAAATGTTTCGGGATATTTGGAAATATATTCTATATAAGTTATGAATATAGTTCCAAATGCAAATAAAGTAATGATTTAAATTCAGTGCTCAAAATATTCCTCAAAAATGTTCATTATTTTTGGTTTGGTGCAAAACCCTTGCCAAAATATAACCAACATTATTTAAGGCCATTTTGAAAACATTGAATGCATTTTCCAGGGTTCTTTGCCCCTCTTTTATTTAAGTTTTTGAGGCTTCTGAATTCCTCAATTCAAATTTCATTTGAATTAAAACATGATGCTCACATGAGGTCTAGCCTAGTGCATAACAGGACCAGGGATGTGACAACTCACCCCCACTAAACAAAAATCTCGTCCCGAGATTCAAGCGTAGGGTAAGGTGAAGGGGGAACGCAACTAGTACAATCTTCACGGTCCAGGTTGCACTTCATAGGAACGTTGATTCGATCACCATCATTGTCTTGAAGTCTTGCTCTGAGAAATCCTGTCAACATGACATGGAGGGAAGAAGGAGACTCTAGAAGGGTCGATCTTCTCGAAGATCGAACAACTCACGGAATGAGACATAGGACCATCTCTCGGGTTGAGACACGAGATACACATCAAGAGGGGTGGAAAGAAACGGATGACAAAGGTTCACTAGGTAGACAACAATTCCACACCTAAGAAGGTGGTAAACGATTGTCAACGTAGCGAGGAGTTGAGTTGCCATGATACCACGACGAAACATCCTAGGGACGGTGACTCGTAGAAATATCCCCTTAAGTGGCAAAAAGAATTACCTTTGATTTAAAGATCATTGAAACTCTTTATACCAACTTAAGGCAATTCATAATCGATCATTTAGAGGGGTTCGGTAGAAAGGCATAACCGGACTTGGATGATGTGGATTACCTTGTTGAAGACAACGTAATGGATGAATTTGCTTATCACCGGAAATGGAAGAGACCCGTGGTAGAATGGCACATTGGCGGTGCAAGCTGGGAACAAAATGCAAATGCTGGGAATGATTCTAGTAACTGGGGAGAGGCTCAACAATAGAGAGTGAATTCACTGTCTGAATAGATCATAGCATTGCCGAGGGAACTGAGAGCAAACCCAGCTAGTGCCGATGATAACACGTAGCGCTTGTGCGTGCTCTCAAGAACTTGAGCAATTCCATAATCATCAAGGTTTTACCAACATCCGTGCCAAGGGTCCGGTAACGAAACTTACTACCATGATGAATGGTGATGGAGGATGCAGATGCAAAGGAAGATAACACCTTCTCAGATTTCACCCTTGGCGAGGCCAAGGAAACAAAATCTGGATGATCGACCGAGAGACACTTAGCACTCCGCTTCTAATGTTCTCCTTGATGTGCTAGTGTAATCCAATCATTGAAATGGTTTGGTAACTAGACATCAAGTAAAAGGTCGGACTTCGGGAGCAATAGAATCCATAAGGAACAACTAGGGAGGTAAATCCTACGAAATCCTTATGGGGAGGTGGCCAACTTCCTCAATCAAGATACTACAATAACAGGTTTTCCGGCTGGGTGTGTTGGCCATGACATCCACTTTACCGGTTTCCGAGGGACCGACATTATAGTTTTTGAGAAATGTTCCAAACCATCATATCTGCCTGAGATTCAGATCTGGTTGGTGTCAGGATATTCCAGACTCATCAAGTCTAGGAAGAAAAACGAAAGTTTGCAACACAAATCGACGAGATGACGTTGCGAGATTCTCGGGGAATGAACTACGATAGCAAGCTCCAAAACATGAGCTGGTTCTGCTACAAACATGTGAACACGTTGTCCCAGACAAGCATGACCACGTGGTAGTCTTATAATAAAACACTACCGAGTTCAGCTGGGGAACCATCAACGAGGATATCGAAGTTTTGTACAAATCCGTCTGGTACCTTCGGGACTAGCACTTAGAACTTATTAATCTTGAACAAATCAATCAGTGGCTTGGTGTGCTAGGGACCCATATAGAATGGAGGTTGCAAGTCTCCGAACCACAGAATACTTCGCACGTATGCATGACTGATTTGGGATGATTCCAAAGGAAACAACATTGACTTTCTCGAATCCACGGCGGCAACTTGCATCAAATGCACATGGACTGGAGGAAGTCACTTCTTACATCCGAACATATGCTTCATGAACTAGCATGAACAAATGCTTTCAAAAGTTTCCAACACTAGCTTAATGTTCAGCAAAATTATGGAGAAGACAAGGATGTTGTCAATGGGCACAACAACAATTCATCTGGGTTTCCTTTTAAAAGGAATTCCATAGTTAAGTGAACACGGTGATAGCATTGGTCAGACCAAAGATGTAATGGTGTATGCTCGAGGGATCAACCACAAATAAGACAACATTACGAGCATCGTTGGTACTGATTTGATTCGACGATAGCCCACACTCAAATCAAAGGATTGATAAGACAATAGATCCAGCAACTGATCACAGGGACCAATCGATGAAGATATCATCTTTCTTCAACACACACTACACAAGAATATCCCTTTGGAACGAACTAAGTCAGGCAAGCTTTTATCTTCCAACTCTCCAAGTTGTCGTTTAGCTTAACCAACTAGCTCAGCGGTATCCAACACGGATTCTTGGAGAAAAAGTGGTTTATTGGAAAACCAACTTGATCATGAGCTCAACATAACAGTCGGGTGACAACCTGGTGATACTTCCGAGAAGATATTCAGAAAATCACGAACCACCGGTATGTTACTAAGCTCGAGAACAATCTTGCTTTTCAGGGCAAGATGATATGATCAAATGAGAGAGGACTTGACAAAATCCTAACTCATCAATCAAAGAGTGCACCAGGAAATAAGGACTAGGCAGCACGATCAATCTTAGAATGGTGATTCAATAACCAACATACTAAGAATAAAATTATTATCCTTTAACTACCAAGCAACGAGGTTGCTAGGAGTATTGATTTCACACATCACAATTCATTTGTCGGTATTCCGGTTGCATCAACACGAGGGCCAAGGAATGACTAATGATGGTGAGAAGTATCACTACGTCAAAATTCATGAGAGTTGGTGCAGTTCTCATGACAATTCTGACATAAAGGGGGTAATACTCCAAGGTAGAACAGAACCAAAAAGCTGGATTGGCATTTGATCTGCGGAATACAACTACTTTGACCCAATCCTAGATATGGATGAGGTACTGGAGTTTGTTTCTCCTAGTCATTCAGGACGGAATGGCTTGACGGGCCACAAGAGTAATAGGCATCGACAAACGAACGCACGCATACTCTTGACTATCAATTGATAGACGAAGGTCAGTAGACAACTAAAGAGGGACAACTCAAAGGAACATATAACTTTCTGAGTTGTGGATGCATAGATTAGTATGTCGAGCGAGATCAACATTTCTTCCGGATAACCCATGCAGAAAAGTAGAACTAGCAGAGCCATAACATATAATGGAGAACTCATCAAGAGCACTCTGGTTGTGATCGTTCAGTTCAACGAGGAACTTCTGCCATAAGTAGTTCATGGTATTTGGAAGAAAGATGTACCACGAACCTCGAGGACTATCGCAAAGTTACTAATATCCTAAGGAACTAGCAACACTATCAACATGAAGTAAGTAGAGTGAATCTCGGTTCAAGAACCCAGGAACAGGATACCTACTACTAAGTAGCATCACGGAATGCTTTCGAGAATAAAGGCCAGAATCTCACACTGGGAACACAAAACGTTGCTAGATTACTAGGTGACTCCCTAAAACACCTAGGGTCATAATAATTATTCCAACATATATGTCAAGGTAACGGAGTACCTCAACTCACTGATTAGTGTGGTTAATCTGGCCCATGGGAACATTGAAACAGGAAGAAAGGATTTGCAAATGCATCAGACTACTTAGAAACCTGGGATGACTCGGACAGCATAACGACTGTAAATGCTCAGAAAAGATTTGAGACATTCACAAAAACGATGGCATAACCACTCAGGAGCACAATATCAAGGTTTCGAGATCAACAATTAACATACAGAAGTAGTAGAAACTGAACTCAAGCTTAATCCAACAATCTTATAAGTCTACGGATTAGTAACACGTGATCCTGATAGAAAGAAGAGATAGCCTAGTTCTTAATCCCCGTAGGAAAGATAAGATGACTCATATCAGAAGGGCATAAAGTATAAGGAGTAAAAAGAGCCTTACGTTCCATCCCACAATCAATTCCCTTATATAACTAAAGAATTTCTAGACTCAACTTCGACCAGTTTGGCTTGGTAATCCTACAGGCAGTCAAGCTCTGATACCAACGCTGTCAGGACCCCGACTCAATGCCACATCGATCTAGCATGTAACACCTCATATCACTTTGCGGCCTCACGCACGGTATTCCCACGGGTGTCGCCTTACCTTTGCCCGGGACCATTTGCGCCTTTTGGCACACGTATATGACAGTGTCGCTAGCATCCATATGATAAGGAGCCCGGGGCTGACATGGCTAGTCGTAAACCCAAAGTGGCACAGACTTACAGGGACAGGCATCCATGACCCAGCATCGAACGTGTCGGTCATCAGCGAGTGAATCCAGGCTGTAGCACTGGGCTAGCAGGACTCCGGTGAACCGGGCTGTAGCGGGCTAACAGGACTCCGGTATTCATCACGTGACATTTCCCCGAAGGGACAGACACAGGAACGAAGAAGGACACATGCCGGCCAGCCTAAGTGTTCCGGAGCAGTAGCAAGCTACCATGGCTCGGTGGAAACACTAGGAGACATTTCCCGATAAGAGAGGCTACTAAAGATAAACAACTAGATAGTCAGATCCCACACATACCAAGCATTTCAACAACATACGCACAATATGCTCGATATGTGCAAACACAACATGGCATCACAACATGACTCTACCACTCAAGTAATTTATTCAATAGGCTCCGAGGAGCGAGATATTACAAACAGGGGTCTCATGACCCAACATTCAGAGCATACAAATCAAAGCACAAGCGGAAGCTATCATGTCTGGGTACAGACATCTATAAATGAAAAAGGCTGAGAAGCCTGACTATCTATCAGATCCTGCCGAGGGCACAAGATCGTAGCTGAGGTAACAAGCTAAACGTCGAAGTCCACGTGGAACTACTAGTGAGACTGAAGTCTCTCTGCAAAAACATAAAATAGGCAAACGTGAGTACAAATGTACCCAGCAAGACTTACATCAGAACTAACTACATATGCATCATTTTCAACAAGGGGATGGTGGGGTTTAACTGCAGCAAGCCAGCTTTGACTCGGTGGCTATCCTAAACTACGACTGCAAGCGACTCTTTTGAGGTGGCGCACACGAGTCCACATATTCACCATATCAATACACCACTATGGATCCGCTCCCGTCTCCCTACGAGAACGCCATCCATAGCACTCACGCTTATCTTGCGTATTTTAAAGTATCCACTTTCACTTGTCTATGAACTGATATAAGCAATCCAGAAGTCCTTTTCCGCGGACACGGCTATTCGAATAGATGATGTTAACCCTGCAGGGGTGTACTTCTTCATACATGTTTCCACCACTTAGCGTCTGCACACGACATGTGCTCGGCAGACTTCAAGCGAAAGCCGACGTGGGTGTAGACCACGACCTACATAAACACTCAAGCCTCTAGTCCAGGTTTATCGCCTATTCGGGTTCCATCCATGAGGAGATCCGGCCGGAGTTTCGCTCACAGCCCCAAACGATGTGAACAGGGTTCCCGAGATACCAAACGGGCATCCGGTACACCGTGCCACGTACCTACCGCATCACAGCCCACCCCTACGGTCAGCGCTGTCCACGGCCTCCAGTAAGCTACAAACACCAGAAACTACTTGCAACTCCTGGACAGAGGACTAGGGTGAATAAGAAGTCGAGCGGGGTCATATTTCAGGGCCCAATGTATGGTAGTAGCTGAATCATGGATCACAAACACAGAACTCAGTTCCTGAGGACGGCTTCAATGAGACAACCCACCATGTACTCCTACATGGCCTCTCACCGATACCTTTTACCAAATCGTGTTCACACACTTAGCTCACACATAGTAGGACATGTTCACACACCTCTGATTCATCCCCGATGAATCAGACCTGACTCAACTCTAAGCAGTAGCAGGCATGACAAACAAACATGAATGAGTAGGCACAACAGGGCTCAAACAACTCCTACTCATGCTAGTGGGTTTCATCTATTTACTGTGGCAATGACAGGTCATGCAAAGGATAAAGGGGTTCAGCTACCGCAGCAGGTAACAGATGAATCGTTGTTGTCCTAATGCAGTAAAAGAGAGCAGGAGCGAGAGAGTGGGATTGTATCGGAATGAACAAGGGGGTTTTGCTTGCCTGGCACTTCTGAAGATAGCATTGAGTCTTCATCAGTGTCAACGATCACATCATCGGTATCACGTCTATCGAGAGGGGACAAATACCGGCAACACAGAAGGGAACACAATCAATGCAATGCACAATATGATGCATGATCATGACATGGCAAAATGAATGTGTTTTGGGCTAATGCAACTAGCAACAGATTAAATGAAGTTGGTTTGAATACAAGATTCAAATTCAAACTCCATATGTGATTATTCAAATGCCATTTAATTGATTTGTGCTAAACAGCAGCTATAAGTTGTTCTAACATGCATGAAAATGGTACATATGGATTCCTTGAATTTTTCTGATAATTTTTCATATATAATTTATTTAATTTGGAGTTACGGTTAATTTTCTATGATTTATTGAAGTTTTAGCTATTTCTGGAATTTCCTGATTATTATAAAATAAACTAAATTCCAGAAAAGGAATATTGCGTGAGCATGACGTCATTCTGACCTCAGCAGAGTCAACAGGGGCTGGTCCGGGTCAAACCTGACCAGTGGGGCCCACTGGTCAGTGTCTCAGGTCTGGATTGAGTGAATGACAGGTGGGACCGGTCAACGATGACTGGGCCAGAGTCAAAGCTGACACGTGGGGTCCACGGCACTAACACTAATTTAACAGAATAATTATATTAACCTAATTAAGCGCAGGGGCCCACATGGCAGTGGCTCTGGGGGTGTTTAGCGAGGTTATTAGCACTAATTAACCGGCGCCACGTCACAGGTGACGCCGGCGACCACAGCAGCGGCGGGAACTCGCCGGAGTTGGTCGAGGCGGCGCTACAGGCTGCGGTTGGGCACCCTGAGGGCACCAGGAGGGAGCCCGTGCTCCCGCGCGTCTAGGGGCGCACGCAGCGGGGCACAGGGAGGCCGGGGTCGACGGCGGCGACCAGAACGGCGGCGGCCGGAGCTACGGGTTCGAGCGGCGCGGGGCTGCAGCTTCCAAATGAACAAGCTAGGCGGTTGGGAAGCATCTGCGGGACGTGTCGAACTCGTCCAGGTGCTCTTCATGGTCAGCGGGGGTCACTAGCAACGGCGAGCTTCACGGCGGCGGCGGCGAGCTCTCGGCCATCACAGAAATAACGGCTAGGGGATGCAATTGATGGTGGGGAGAGGGGGAGAACGAAGAGGAGCTCACAGCGGTGAGGGGGAGCAACTCGGTGTAGCCGGGGACGTGCTGAGGCCGCAAATTGACCGGAGGGGGCCGTCGGATCCGGAGGTTGAAGACGGCGCGTTGGCGGCGATGCAGGGCTTCCGGAGGGCCGTGGATCGGTGGGGAGGAAGAGGGGGTCGAGGCGGAGCTCCTGGGTTGGTCAGAGAAGCGAGGGGGCGGCGGTGGCCGCGGCAGCAGCAAACGGCAGCGACGGTCGCTCTCGGGTGCGTGCGAGAGAAAGAACAGAGGAGGAGATGGGGACGAGGGAGTGAGCGGGAGGGTTCCAGGGGGTCGAGGCGGCGCCGAGGAGAAGGCGCGAGGCGTCGTGGTGGCCTCAGGCGAAGCAGACGAGCAGGGTGGTGGCGTGGCGAGCTCGGGCGCGTGCGCCGAGTCCCTCCTCTGCCTACTGGCGCGAGGAGGAAGGCGACAGGGAGGAGGAGGTGGGCTGGGCCGCACAGTGCTGGACCAGCACAGGAGCTGGGCCGGCTCTGGTGGGCTGCACGGGTAAGCGCCAGGTAAGTTCTCTCTCTCTGCTTTATTTCTGTTTTGTTTTATTTAATTTATTTTGCCACTGTTTTGAATTTAAATTAATTCAAACAATGCCAAAAACTCCTCTGAAAATATTTATGCTGCTTAATGGACTTTTCCAAAAGCACATAAAAATGTTTCGGGATATTTGGAAATATATTCTATATAAGTTATGAATATAGTTCCAAATGCAAATAAAGTAATGATTTAAATTCAGTGCTCAAAATATTCCTCAAAAATGTTCATTATTTTTGGTTTGGTGCAAAACCCTTGCCAAAATATAACCAACATTATTTAAGGCCATTTTGAAAACATTGAATGCATTTTCCAGGGTTCTTTGCCCCTCTTTTATTTAAGTTTTTGAGGCTTCTGAATTCCTCAATTCAAATTTCATTTGAATTAAAACATGATGCTCACATGAGGTCTAGCCTAGTGCATAACAGGACCAGGGATGTGACAATGATCGTTTTTCGAATTCAATGATTTTTTTTTCAAATTGGATGAACCTTTTGAAAATCTGATGAACAGTTTTCAAATTCGATGAACATTTTTCAAAATCGATGAACTTTTTTTGAATTCGACGAACTTTTCAAATTGGATGAACCTTTTTTCAAATTTGACGAACATTTTTTGAATTCGTTGACCTTTTTTTCGAATGTGAAGAACCTTCTTTCGAATTCGATGAACTTTTCTCAATTTCGATGCACTTTTTCGAAATTGATGAACTTTTTTCTAAGAATAAGATTACATACTATAGCAAACATGTTGGTTTTTTTCCTAAGAAAATCAGTACATACTATAGCAATTTTTGGCGAGAGAAAAAAGAAAGAAACAACCGATCGAGCGGACGACTAGCGAGCGAGCAGCCGAGGCCAGTGAGCGAGCAGCGGAGGCCAGCGAGCGAGCACTGTGGGAGCAGTGAGCGTTGCTGGGCCAGGCCCAGCCAAACAACATAGCCAGCTGCGCGGGCGCTGGTTTCTTCTACTCGCGCATAAGGTGCCATCGAGGAGCTCTCCAAATCAACGCCTTCAACGGGGCGCCCCTATGTCTAGCCTTCGGCGAGTCAACCTTCGGACTCGCTGAAGGGGTGACAAAGATGGGCCGGCCACGTGCTTGGCAGGCCATAACATCTTTTTTCTGTTTTTTATGTATTCTGTTTTTGTTTTTTGCTTTATTTTTGTATATTTTTTATAACTTAAAATATTCTAAATCAATATATTGCAAAAATTGATCTAAAACGTATTTGGAAAAAAATCATGAATAAGTATTTAAACATGTTGAACAAATATTTTAAAAATATTGAACAAGTATTTGAAAATTGTTAATCAAGCATCCGTAAAAATATTAAATGTCAATTTTTTTCATGTATTAAAAATTGATGAATATTTTTTATCATGTATATAAATTTTTTAATCAAGCAAGTTGAATAAAAAATGTTGAACAAGTATTCTAAAATGTTAATCGAGCATTTGGGGAATGTTAAATGTGTATAGAAAAAATGTTGACCATGCATTAATAAAATAATGAATTTTTGGATCAAGTATATAAAATGTTAATCAAGCATTTGAAGAAATGTTGAACTAGTATTTGAAACATGTTAATCAAGCACTTGGAAAACTATAAAATGTGTATAGAAAAAATGTTAACCATGTATTTAGAAAATGATGAGAAAATTTGATCATGTATATAAAAATGTGAACGTAGAATTAAAAAAATGTTTAATTAGTATTTAAAAAATGTTAATCGAGCATTTGAAAAATGTTAAATGTGTCTAGACAAATGTTTATCTTGTATTAAAAAATGATGAATTTTTTTGATCATGTATATAAAATATTAATTAAGAATTAAAAAAATGTTGAACAAGGTTTTGAAAAAAATTAAATGTTTATAGAAAAAATGATGACTATGTATTAAAAAACTGTAAAAAAAATAAATTGTTAATCAAGCATTTTAAAAAGTGTAGAATGTATAAAAAATGTTTACCATGTAACAACAAATGTTAATCAAGCTTTTCAAAAATGTTTAACATGTGTTTAGAAAAAACGTTGACCATGTATTACAAAAATGTTTAATTTGTATTCAAAAAATGTTAGACATTTGTTAGAAAAATGTTGTTAACATATACAAAAAATGTAGAATAATAACCAAAAGAAGAAAGAAAACTTAAAAAGAAAAGACAACAAAAGGAAATAGAAAATGAGAAAAGACACAAATGCAAAAAAAGAATGAAAAAATGAAGAATGAAAAAACGGAGAATGTAAAAAGAATTAAACAATAGAGAATC
>NC_041387.1:428227535-428259737 GCF_002162155.2 Triticum dicoccoides | reverse complement strand
CAAAAATGGAGAAGAAAATAAAAAATGTATTACATAAATACCAAAAAAAAGTGTGTAGAGTAACAATGGAACTTAGAGAGAAAACGAAAGAAAACAAATGAAAAAAAAGAAGCAACAAAACCGGGGGGGAAATTATAGGAAAGAGAAAGAAAAGAAAAAAGCTAGTGAAAACCGAGAAAGAAAGAAAGAAACCCGATGAGAATCAAAGAAAAAAAAAGAGAAAACAACCAATAAAACCCGAGAAAGAAGCATATAAAATGAAGAAAAGGGAAAAACAATAAAAGTGAGAAATAAACAAAGAAAAATCAGTAGAAAAAAGTAAAACAAAGGAAAGAACAATAGAAAACTGCCTTGTTTTCTTTAAGTAGTACGCATCCTAGTAGTAAAACATGAACCTGGTAGGTGGTGCAATGGCTAACGTGTTACATGGGAGCCAGTCGGTCCTTGGATTGATCCCTGACACGCCCTTTTTTCTTCTTTTGTTTATATATACTACTAGTAATTTGCACGTGCTTCACACATCAAGCTTATGATGCGATACCAAATGATCATACTAAGCGGTAATAATGATGGAATGTTATAATTCTCGTGCACATTTGTGAGAGCTTATTGCATAAAGTTTTTTGTTTGAAAAAGACTCTTGAAGCGCATTGAAATCCTTTAGTTTTTCAAACTTAAAGTCGCAATGTTTGAAGAAAAGGAGAACATGAGATTTGCTGTGAAAATAACTATTCAAATTCTTATCTTTTATCTGCCCTAGTGCCATGTCATAAGTTTTACCTATGTTTTGTTGTGCACTCTGTGCCCCGAGGGTGTTCACAAATTGACTTACAACAGTCAGTTCAAGGAATAAAGAAGAGCAAAATAGTGATTTGTACTGTGTGTCTCTGTACAGTTGTGTTCATTCTAACTGCCCACCCTACCGTCATGCTCTTTTTTTACATAAAAGAAAAAAGAAGAAGGGGAAAGGCATGTATGATGCATGCATGCAACAGTTGAGTGACAAAATGCTGCTCTTACCTCTAGATAGATGTAGACTTTTCTAGCAATTTAACACACACTCTCTCTCCCTGTCATGTTGTTGTACTTGTTGGGGAACATTGCATGGGAAACAAAAAAATTCCTACGCTCAGCAAGATCAATCTAGGAGATGGACATCTATGAGAGGAGAGATTGCATCTACATACCCTTGTAGATCGCTAAGCGGAAGCGTTAAGAAACGCGGTTGATGTAGTCGAACGTCTTCGCGGTCCAATCACGATCCTTCCCGCGAACTCCCGATCCAAGTGTCGAATGGACGGCACCTCCGCGTTCAACACGTGTACGACTTGATGACTCACCTCCTTGATCCAATGAGCGATGGTGAAGTAGTATCTCGAGTCCTCCGGTGGCACGGCGGCGTGCTGCGGTGGTGGTTGTGGAATCTCAGCAGAGCTTCGCTAAGCACTACAGACATGAAGATGGCTACGAGGGAGAGGGAGGGCAGCGCCGTGGCATAGATGGGGTGTGGCTGCCCTCCCTCTCCTCATCTATATATAGGCCCCGCTGCCAGGGAAACCCTAGATGGGTTTTCCCCCTTAGGAGACTTGGCCCCCAAGCCAAAGGGGTGGAAACCCTAGGGGGCACCCCCACCTCCTCTGGCAATGTGGGATGGGGTGAGGGGGGCGCACAGCCCCTTAGTGGGCTCATTTTCCTCCTCCCTTTGGCCCATGAGGCCCCCCAACACTTGTCGGCCCCCCCGAAACCCCTTTCGGTCAAGCTGGTCATCACCCGGTACCCCTGGAACAATTCTGGACTGCAATACCCTTCGTCCAATATATCAATATTCACCTACAGACCATTCCGGAGTTCCTCGTCATGTCTAGGATCTCATCTTGGACTCCGAAAAACCTTCGGGAACCACCATAATGACTCAACTATACTTATATCGTCACCAAACATTAAGTTCGTAGACCCTGCGGGTTCGAGAACTATGCAGACATGATCAAGACACCTCTACGGTCAATAACCAATAGCGCGACATGGATGCCTATATTGATTCCTACATATTCTACGAAGATCTCATCGGTCGAACCTCAGTGTGAAGGATTCTGCTAATCCCATATGTAGTTCCCTTTGTCTATCGGTATGTTACTTGCCCGAGATTCAATCGTCGGTATCTCCGTACCTAGTTCAATCTCGTTATCAGCAAATCTCTTTACTCATTCCATAATACAAGATCTCATGGCTAACTCTTTAGTCACATTGCTTGCAAGCTTATTGTGATGTCGTATTACCGAGTGGGCCCTGAGATACCTCTCTGTCATACAGAGTGACAAATCCCAGTCTTGATCCATGCCAACTCAACACACACCCTTGGAGATACCTATAGAGCACCTCTATAGTCACCCAGTTACGTTGCGACGTTTGGTACACACAAGGTATTCCTTTGGTGTCAGTGAGTTGCATGATCTCATGGTTAGATGAACATATACTTTGACAAGCAGAAAATGATAGCAATAAATTTGATACGATCATATGCTACATTTATAGTTTGGGTCTTGTCCATCACATCATTCTCCCAATGATGTGATCCCGTTATCAAATGACAACTCATGTCTAGCTATGACCAGGAAACGATAGCCATCTTTGATCAACGATCTAGTCCGGAAGAGGCTTACTAGGGACATGTTGTTTTCTATGTATCCACACATGTATTTGAGCTTCCGATCAATACAATTCTAGCATGGATAATAAACGATTATCATGAATAGGGAAATATGATAATAATTAATCTATTATTGCCTCTAGGGCATATTTCCAACAGTCTCCCACTTGCACTAGAGTCAATAATCTACTCCCTCCGTCCCATAATATAAGAACGTTTTTGACACTACACTAGTGTCAAAAACATTCTTATATTTTGGGACAGAGGGAGTAATTCACATCACCATGTGATTAACACCCAATTAGTTCTGGGATTTGATCATGTTTTGCTTGTGAGAGAGGTTTTAGTCAACAGGTCTGCAACATTCAGATCCGCGTGTACTTCGCAAATTTTTATGTCATACTCTAGATGTTGCTACCATGCTCCACTATATGTATCCGGTTTGCTACTCAGAGTCATCCAAATTGGTGTTAAAGCTTGCATCAGCGTAACCCTTTACGCCGAACCCTTTATCACCTACATAACCGAGAAACTCTACTCAGTGTCATCCGAATTGGTGTTTAAAGCTTGCATTGACATAACCCTTTATGTCGAACTCTTTATCACCTCCATAACCGAGAAATGTTTCCTTATTCTTCTAAGGATAATTTTGATCGTTGTCCAGTGATCCACTCCTAGATCACTCTTGTACCCCCTTGTCAGACATGTGGCAAGGTACATATCAGGTGCGGTACACGACATGACATATCGTATAGAGCCTATGGCTAAGGCATAGGGGACGACCTTCGTCCTTTCTCTTTCTCGTTCCGTGGTCGAGATTTGAGTCTTACTCAACTTCACACCTTACAACTCAGGCAAGAACTCCTTCTTTGTCTGGTCCATTTTGAACTCCTTCAAAATCATGTCAAGGTATGTGCTCTATGAAAGTCTTATCAGGCGTCTTGATATATCTCTATAGATCTTGTTGCCCAATATGTAAGCAACTTTACCCAGGTCTTCCTTTGAAAAACTTATTTCAAACAACCCTCTATACTTTCCATAAATTCTACATCATTTTCGATCAACAATACGTCATCCATATATACTTACCAAAAATGTTGTAGTGCTCCCACTCACTTTCTTGTAAATACAAGTTTCTTGCAAACTATGTATAAACCCAAAAGTTTTGATCACCTCATCAAAATGTATGTTCCAACTCCGTGATACTTGCTCCAGTCCATAGAAGGATCGCTAGAGCTTCCATACCTCTTAGCATCCTTAGGATTGATAAAACCTTCTGGTTGTATCACATACAACCTTTCCTCATGGAAACCGTCAAGGAAAGTTTGTTTTGACATCCATCTGCCAGATTTCGTGATTGGAAATGCAGTAACTGCTAACATAATTCCAACAGACTTTAGCATCGCTATGAGTGATAAAGCCTCATCATATTTAACTTGAACTTGTCGGAAACTTCTTTGCGACAAGTCGAGCTTCATAAATGGTGACATTACCATCAACTTCTATCTTCTTCTTAAAGATCCATTTATTCTCAATGGCTTGCCGATCATCGGGCAAGTCCACCAAAGTCCATACTTTGTTCTCATACATGGATCCTATCTTAGATTTCATGGACTCTAACCATTTGTCAGAATCTGGGCCCACCATCGTTCTCCATAGCTCGTAGGTTCACCGTTGTCCAACAACATGACCTCTAAGACGGGGTTACCGTACCACTCAGGAGTTGTACGTACCTTCATCGACCTACAAGGTTTGATAGTAAATTGATCCGAAGCTTCATGATCAGCATGATTAGCTTCCTCTTTAACTGACGTAGGTTCCACAAAAACATGTTTTTGTGCTACGCTACTCTCTGGTTAAAGTAAAGGTTCAACAACCTCATCAAGTTCTATCTTCCTCCCACTCAATTCTTTCGAGAGAAACTCTTTCTTGAGAAAGGACTCATTCTTAGCGAAAAACACTTTGCCTTCATATCTGAGATAGAAGGTATACCCAACCGTCTCCTTTTGGGTATCCTATGAAGACACATTTGTCCGCTTTGGGTTTGAGCTTTTCCAGCTAAAGCCTTTTGACATAAGCATCGCAGCCCCAAACCTTAAGAAACGACAACTTAGGTTTCTTACCAAACCACAATTCATACGGTGTCGTCTCCACGGACTTAGATGGTGCCCTATTTAAAGCGAATGTAGTTGTCTCCAATGCATAGCCCCAAAACGATAGTGGTAGATTGGCAAAAGACATCATAAAACGCACCATATCCAATAAGGTACGATTACGATGTTCAGACACACCATTACACTGTGGTGTTTCAGGTGGCGTCAAATGTGAAACAATTCCACATTGTCTTAAGTGATTGCTAAACTCATAACTCAGATATACTCCCCCTCGATCGGATCGTAGGAATTTAATCTTCTTGTTACAATGATTCTCAACTTCACTCTAAAATTGCTTGAACTTTTCAAACGTTTCAGACTTATGCTTCATTAAGTAAACATACCCGTATCTACTCAAATCATCGGTGGAGGTGAGGAAATAACGATATCCACTGCACGTGTCAACACTCATCGGACCACACACATTAGCATGTATGATTTCCAACAAGTCACTTGTCCGTTCCATTGTTCTGGAAAATGGGGTTTTAGTCATCTCGCCAATGAGGCATGGTTCGCATGTGTCAAGTGATTCAAAATCAAGTGACTCCAAAAGTCCATCACCATGGAGTTTCTTCATGCATTTCACACCAATATGACCTAAGCGGCAGTGCCACAAGAAAGTGGTACTATCATTATCAACGCTACATCTTTTGGCATCTATGTTATGAACATATGTATCACTATGATCGAGATTCAATAAACCATTCACATTGGGTGCATGACCATAGAAGGTATTATTCATGTAAACAGAATAAACATTATTCTTAAATGAATAACCATATTGCAATAAACATGATCTAATCATATTCGTGCTCAACGCAGACACCAAATAACATTTATCTAGGTTCAACACTAATCTCGAAGGTAGAGGGAGCGTGCGATAGTGATCACATCAACCTTGGAAAACACTTCCAACACACATCATCACCTTGCCCTTTGCTAGTCTCTGTTTATTCCGCAGGTTTTGTACGCGTTACCAATATTAGCAACTAAACCGGTACGTAATACCCATGTGCTACTAGGAGTACTAGTAAGGTACACATCAATAACATGTATATCAAATATACTTTTGTTGAAGTTGCCAGCCTTCTTATCTATTGGGGTAGTTCTGCTACCAGTGATTGTTCCCCTTACAATAGAAGCACTTAGTCTCGGGTTTGGGTTCAACCTTAGGTTTCTTCACTGGAGCGGCAACTGGCTTGCCATTCATGAAGTTTCCCTTCTTGCCCTTCCCCTTTCTTGAAACCAGTGGTCTTGTTAATCATCAACACTTGATGCCCCTTCTTGATTTCTACCTTTGCGGCCTTAAGCACCATGAACAGCTCCGGGATCATCTCCATCCCTTGCATGTTATAGTTCATCACGAAGCTCTAGTAGCTTGGTGATAGTGAGTGGAGAACTCTATCAACCACTATCTTATATGGAAGATTAACTCCCACTTGATTCAAGCGATTGTAGCACCCAGACATTCTAAGAACATGCCCTCCATCTTGTAGGAAAATACCTTGTCAGAGGTCTCATACCTCTCAACACGGGCATGAGACTTAAATACCAATTTCAGCTCTTGAAACATCTCATATGTTCCATGGCGTTCAAAACGCCTTTGGAGCCCCGATTCTAAGCTGTAAAGCATGATGTACTAAACTATCAAGTAGTCATCAAAACGTGTCTGCCAAATGTTCACAACATCAACAGATGACGCTAGAGGTGTTGGCACACCGAGCGGTGCATCAAGTACATAAGCCTTCTGTGCAGCAGTGAGGACAATCCTCAGACTATGGCCCTAGTCCGCATAATTGCCTACAATATCTTTCCACTTAGTATTTCTCTAGGAATGTATCAAAACAGGGAGCTACAGCACGAGTATTGATCTACAACATAATTTGCAAAGCAACTTAGACTATTGTTCATGATAATGAGTTCAACTAATCATATTACTTAAGAACTCCCACTCAAATCGACATCCCTCCGGTCGTCCGAGTGTAACATGATCCAAATTCACCAACCCAAGTCCGATCATCACGTGAGATGAGGTGGTTTCAATGGTGAATATCTCCATGTTGATCATATCTACTATATGACTCATGTTCGACCTTTCGGTCTCTTGCGTTCCGAGGCCATGTCTGTACATGCTAGGCTCGTCAAGTTTAACCCAAATTTTCCGCATGTGCAAAACTAGCTTGTACCCGTTGTATGAGAACATAGAGTCTATCACATCCGATCATCACGTGGTGCTTCGAAACGATGAAATTTCGTAATGGTGCACACTTGGGGAGAACACAATTTTATCTTGAAATTTTAGTGAGGCATCACCTTATAATGCTACTGCCGTCCTAAGCAAAATAAGATGCATAAAAGGATTAACATCACATGCAAATCATAAGTGACATGATACGGCCATCAACTTGTGCTTTTGATCTCCATGTCCAAAGCACTGACATGATCTCCATTGTCACCGGCATGACACCATGATCTCCATCATCGTGTCACCATCAGGGTTGTGACGCCAACCATGCTTCTACTACTATTGCTACCGTTTAGCGATAAAGTAAAGCATTACATAGCGCTTAATGATTGACACGTAGGTCATACAATAATTAAAGACAACCCTATGGCTCCTACCGGTTGCCGTATGCATCAACATGCTAATTGATATAAACAACTATTACAAACATGATCATCTCATACATCAAATATATTTCATCATGTTCTTGGCCATATCATATCACAATATACCTTGCAAAAACAAGTTAGACGTCCTCTAATTTGTTGTTGCATGTTTTACGTGGCTGCTATGGGTATCTTGTTGGGGAACGTAGCAGAAATTCAAAATTTTCCTACGAGTCACCAAGATCTATCTATGGAGAGACTAGCAACAAGAGAGAGGAGAGTGCATCTACATACCCTTGTAGATCGCTAAGTGGAAGCATTCAAGAGAACGGGGTTGAGGGGGTCGTACTCGTCGTGATCCAAATCACCGGAGATCCTAGTGCCGAACGAACGGCACCTCCGCGTTCAACACACGTGCAGCCCGGTGATGTCTCCCAAGCCTTGATCCAGCAAGGAGAGAGGGAGAGGTTGGGGAAGACTCCGTCCAGCAGCAGCACAACAGCGTGGTGGTGGTGGAGGAGCGTGGCAATCCTGCAGGGCTTTGCCAAGCACCGCGGGAGAGGAGGAGAACGAGAGGTAGGGCTGCGCCAATAGGAGAAGAACTTCGTGTGTTGGGCTGCCCCTTTGCCTCCACTATATATAGGGGGAGAGGGGGGGCTGCGCCAGGGGCAAGGGTGAAGCTCCCATGCGCCTCCCCACTATATATAGGTGTAGAGGGGGCTGGTTTCTTGCCCTCCAAGTCCATTGGGGCGTTGGCAAAGGTGGGAGGAAAGAAATCCCATCATTTCCTTCCCCACCGATTGTTATCCCCCCCTTTTAGGGATCTTGGTCTTATCCCTTCGGGATATGATCTTATTCCTTCTAAGGGGGGATCTTGGTGTGCCTTGATCAAGGGTGTGGGGCCTTTCCCCCACTACCCACGTTCATGTGGGCCCCCCCATGCAGGTGGGCCCCACTCCGGAACCTTCTAGAACATTCCCGGTACAATACCGAAAAATCCCGAACATTTTCTAGTGGCCATAATAGGACTTCCCATATATAAATCTTTACCTCCGGACCATTCCGAAACTCCTCATGACATCCGGGATCTCATCTGGGACTCCGAACAACATTCGATAACTGCACACCAATTCCCATAACAACTCTAGCGTCATCGAACCTTAAGTGTGTAGACCCTACGGGTTCGGGAATCATGCAGACATGACCGAGACAGCTCTCTGGCCAATAACCAACAGCGGGATCTGGATACCCATGTTGGCTCCCACATGCTCCACGATGATCTCATCGGATGAACCACGATGTCGAGGATTCGATCAATCCCGTATACAATTCCCTTTGTCTACCGGTATAGTACTTGCCCGAGATTCGATCGTCGGTATACCGATACCTTGTTCAATCTCGTTACCGGAAAGTCTCTTTACTCATTCCATAACACATCATCCTGCGATCAACTCCTTGATCACATTGTGCACATTATGATGATGTCCTACCGAGTGGGCCCAGAGATACCTATCCGTCACATGGAGTGACAAATCCCAGTCTCGATTCGTGCCAACCCAACAGACACTTTCGGAGATACCTGTAGTGCACCTTTATAGCCACCCAGTTACGTTGTGACGTTTGGCACACCCAAAGCATCCCTACGGTATCCGGGAGTTGCACAATCACATGGTCTAAGGAAATGATACTTGACATTATAAAAGCTTTAGCATACGAACTACACGATCTTTGTGCTAGGCTTAGGATTGGGTCTTGTCCATCACATCATTCTCCTAATGATGTGATCTCGTTATCAACGACATCCAATGTCCATGGTCAGGAAACCATAACCATCCATTGATCAACGAGCTAGTCAACTAGAGGCTTACTAGGGACATGGTGTTTTCTATGTACCCACACATGTATCTTAGTTTCCTATTAATACATTTATAGCATGGATAATAAACGATTATCATGAACAAGGAAATATAATAATAACTAATTTATTATTGCCTCTAGGGCATATTTCCAACAGTCTCCCACTTGCACTAGAGTCAATAATCTAGTTCACATTGCCATGTGATTAACACTAATAGGTCACATCGCCATGTGACCAACATCCAAAGAGTTTACTAGTGTTACTAAACTAGTTCACATCACCATGTGATTAAGACTCAATGAGTTCTGGGGTTTGATCATGTTTTGCTTGTGAGAGAGGTTTTAGTCAACGGGTCTGCAACATTCAGATCCGTATGTATTTTGCAATTCTCTATGTCATATTGTAAATGCTGCTTCCACGCTCCACTTGGAGCTATTCCAAATGGTTGCTCCACTATACATATCCAGTTTTCTACTCAGAGTCATTCAGACAGGTGTTAAAGCTTGCATTGACGTAACCCTTTACGCCGAACTCTTTATCACCTCCATAATCGAGAAACATGTCATTTATTTACTCCAAGGAAAATTTTGACCGCTGTCCAATGATCCATTCCTGGATCATTCTTGTACCCCTTGACTGACTCATGGCAAGGCACACTTCCGGTGCGGTACACAGCATAGCATACTATAGAGCCTACGTCTGAAGCATAGGGGACGACCTTCGTCCTTTCTCTCTCTTCTTCCGTGGTCGAGCTTTAAGTCTTAACTTCATACCTTACAACTCATGCAAGAACTCCTTCTTTGACTGATCCATCTTGAACACCTTCAAGATCATGTCAAGGTATGTGCTCATTTTAAAGTACCATTCAGCGTTTCTGATCTATCCTCATAGATCTTGATGCTCAATGTTCAAGTAGCTTAATCCAGGTCTTCCATTGAAAAACACTTTTCAAATAACCCTATATGCTTTCTAGAAATTCTACATCATTTCCGATCAACAATATGTCAACAACATATACTCATCAGAAATTCTATAGTGCTCCCACTCACTTCTTTGGAAATACAAGTTTCTCATAAACTTTGTATAAACTCAAGATCTTTGATCATCTCATCAAAGCATATATTCCAACTCCGAGATGCTTACTCCAGTCCTTAGAAGGATTGCTGGAGCCTTGCACACTTGTTAGCATCTTTCAGGATTGACAAAACCTTCTGGTTGTATCACATACAACCTTTCCTCAAGTATAATGTCGAGGAAACAATGTTTCTTCATCCTGTCTGCAAGATTTCATAAATCATGCGGTAATTGCTAATTTAATTCCAACAGACTCTTAGCACCGCTACGAGTGAGAAAGTCTCATCATAGTCAACTCCTTGAACTTGTCGGGAAACATATTAATGACAAATCGAGCTTTCTTAATGGCGATACTTACCATCATTGTCTGTCTTCCTTTTAAAATCCATCTGTACCCAACGGCCTTACGACCATCAAGTATTTCTTCCAAAGTCATGGATCCTCTCTCGGATTTTATGGCCTTGAGCCATTCGGCGGAATCCGGGCCCACCATCGCTTCTCCATAGCTCGTAGGTTCATTGTTGTCTAGCAACATGACCTCCAAGACAGGATTACGTACCACTCTGAAGCAGTACGCATCATTGTCGACCTACGAGATTTGGTAATGACTTGATCTGAAGTTTCATGATCACTATCATAGGCTTCTACTTCAATTGGTGTAGGTGCCACAGGAACAACTTCCTGTGCCTGTGCTACACACTAGTTGAAGTGATGGTTGAACAACCTCATCAAGTCTCCACCATCCTCCCACTCAATTCTTTTGAGAGAAACTTTTCCTCGATAAAGGACCCGTTTCTAGAAACAATCACTTTTGCTTCCGGATCTGAAATAGGAGGTATACCCAACTGTTTTGGGTGTCCTATGAAGATGTATTTATCCGCTTTGGGTTCGAGCTTATCTGGCTGAAACCTTTTCACATAAGCGTCGCAGCCCCAAACTTTTAAGAAACGACAGCTTAGGTTTCTCTAAACCATAGTTCATAAGCTGTCATCTCAACGGAATTATGTGGTGCCCTATTTAAAGTGAATGTGGTTGTCTCTAATGCTTGACCCATGAACGATAGTGGTAAATCGATAAGAGACATCATGGTATGCCCCATATCCAATAGGGTGCATCTATGATGTTCGGACACACCATCACACTATGGTGTTCCAGGCGGTGTTAGTTGTGAAACAATTTCCACAATGTCTTAATTGCGTGCCAAAGCTCGTAAATCAGATACTCATCTCTATGATCATATCATAGACATTTTATCCTCTTGTCACGATGATCTTCAACTTCACTCTGAAATTACTTGAACCATTCAATAATTCAGACTCGTGTTTCATCAAGTAAATATACAATATCTACTCAAATCATCCGTGAAGCAAGAATATAACAATATCCACTGCGTGCCTCAACACTCATTGGACTGTACACATCAAAATGTGTTACTTCCAACAAGTTGCTATCTTGTTCCATCTTACTGAAAACGAGGCTTTTCAGTCATCTCGCCCATGTGGTATGATTTGCATATCTCAAGTGATTCAAAATCAAGTGAGTCCAAACTATCCATCTGCATGGAGTTTCTTCATGCGTATGCACCAATAGACATGGTTCGCATGTCTCAAACTTTTCAAAAATGAGTGAGTCCAAAGATCCATCAACATGGAGCTTCTTCATGCGTTTTACACCAATATGACTTACATGGCAGTGCCACAAGTAAGTGGTACTATCATTACTATCTTATATCTTTTGGCATGAAAATGTGTATCACTACGATCGAGATTCAATAAACCATTCCTTTTAGGTGCAAGACCATTGAAGGTATTATTCAAATAAACACAGTAACCATTATTCTCCTTAAATGAATAACCGAACTGCGATAGACATAATCCAATCATGTCTATGCTCAACGCAAACACCAAATAACAATTATTTAGGTTTAACACCAATCTCGATGGTAGAGGGAGCGTGCGATGCTTGATCACATCAACCTTGGAAACACTTCCAACACATATCGTCAGCTCACCTTTAGCTAGTCTCCGTTTATTCCGTAGCTTTTATTTCGAGTTACTAACACTTAGCAACCGAACCGGTATCTAATACCCTGGTGCTACTAGGAGTACTAGTAAAGTACACATTAACATAATGTATATCCAATATACTTCTATCGACATTGCCAGCCTTCTCATCTACCAAGCATCTAGGGTAGTTCTGCTTCAGTGTCTGTTCCCTCATTACAGAAGCACTTAGTCTCGGGTTTGGGTTCAACCCTGGGTTTCTTTACTAGAGCAACAATTGATTTGCCGTTTCATGAAGTACCCCTTCTTGCCCTTGCCCTTCTTGAAACTAGTGGTTTCATTAACCATCAAAAATTGATGCTCCTTCTTGATTTCTACATTCACGGTGTCGAACATTGCGAATAGCTCAAGGATCATCATATCTATCCCTGTTATGTTATAGTTCATCATGAAGCTCTAGTAGCTTGGTGGCAATGTCTTTGGAGAAACATCACTATCTCATCTGGAAGATAAACTCCCACTCGATTCAAGTGATTGTTGTACCCAGACAATCTGAGTATAAGCTCAACGATTGAGATCTTCTCCCTTAGTTTGTAGGCTAGAAAACTCGTCGGAGGTCTCATACCTCTTGACGTGGGCACGAGCCTGAAATCCCAATTTCAGCTCTTGGAACATCTCATATGTTCTGCAACATTTCAAAATGTCTTCGGTGCCTCAATTCTAAACCATTTAACATTACCGAATTATCATGTAGTCATCAAAACGTGTATGTCAGATGTTCGCAACATCCACAGACGATGTTCGAGGTCCAGCACACCGAGCGGTGCATTAAGGACATAAGCCTTCTACTGTCCGCATAATTGCTACTGTCAACTTTCAACTATGTTTTCTCTAGGAACATATCTAAAACAGTAGAACTAAAGCGCGAGCTATGACATAATTTGCAAAGGGTTTTTGACTATGTTCAGGATAATTAAGTTCATCTAATGAACTCCCACTCAGATAGACATCCCTCTAGTCATCTAAGTGATTACATGATCCGAGTCAACTAGACCGTGTCCGATCATCACGTGAGACGGACTAGTCATCATCGGTGAACATCTTTATGTTGATCGTATCCACCATATGACTCATGCTCGATGTTTCGGTCTCTTGTGTTCTGAGGCCATGTCTATACATGCTAGGCTCGTCGAGTCAACCTAAGTGTTTCGCGTGTGTAAATCTGGCTTACACCCGTTGTATGTGAACATTAGAATCTATCACACCCGATCATCACGTAGTGCTTCGAAACGACGAACTTTCGCAACGGTGCACAGTTAGGGGGAACACTTTCTTGAAATTTTAATGAGGGATCATCTTATTTACTACCGTCGTTCTAAGCAAATAAGATGCATAAACATGATAAACATCACATGCAATCAAATAGTGACATGATATGGCCAATATCATTTTGCTCCTTTTGATCTCCATCTTCGGGGCTCCATGATCATCATCGTCACCGGCATGACACCATGATCTCCATCATCATGATCTCCATCATTGTGTCTTCATGAAGTTGTCTTGCCAACTATTACTTCTACTACTATGGCTACCGGTTAGCAATAAAGTAAAGTAATTACATGGCGTTGTTCAATGACATGCGGGTCATACAATAAATTAAGACAACTCCTATGGCTCCTGCCGGTTGTCATACTCATCGACATGCAAGTCGTGATTCCTATTACAAGAACATGATCAATCTCATACATCACATATCATTCATCACATTCTTTTTGGCCATATCACATCACATAGCATACCCTGCAAAAACAAGTTAGACGTCCTCAAATTGTTGTTTGCATGTATTACGTGGCTGTTATGGGTTTCTAGCAAGAACGTTTCTTACCTATGCAAAAACCACAACGTGATATGTCAATTGCTATTTACCCTTCATAAGGACCCTTTTCATCGAATCCGATCCGACTAAAGTGGGAGAGACTGCCACCCGCTAGCCACCTTATGCAACAAGTGCATGTCAGTCGGTGGAACCTGTCTCACGTAAGTGTATGTGTAAGGTCGGTCCGGGCCGCTTCATCCCACAATACCGTCGAAACAAGATTGGACTAGTAAAGGTAAGCATATTGAACAAAATCAACGCCCACAACTACTTTGTGTTCTACTCGTGCAAAGAATCTACGCAATAAACCTGGCTCTGATACCACTGTTGGGGAATGTAGCAGAAATTCAAAATTTTCCTACGAGTCACCAAGATCTATCTATGGAGAGATTAGCAACGAGAGAGAGGAGAGTGCATCTACATACCCTTGTAGATTGCTAAGCGGAAGCATTCAAGAGAATGGGGTTGAGGGAGTCGTACTCGTCGTGATCCAAATCACCGGAGATCCTAGTGCCGAACGAACGGCACCTCCGTGTTCAACACACGTGCAGCCCGGTGACGTCTCCCATGCCTTGATCCATCAAGGAGAGAGGGAGAGGTTGGGGAAGACTCCGTCCAGCAGCAGCACAACGGCGTGGTGGTGGTGGAGGAGCGTGGCAATCCTGCAGGGCTTCGGCAAGCACCGCGGGAAAGGAGGAGAAAGAGAGGTAGGGCTGAGCCAATAGGAGAAGAACTTCGTGTGTTGGGCTGCCCCTTTGCCTCCACTATATATAGGGGGAGAGGGGGGGCTGCGCCAGGGGCAAGGGTGAAGCTCCCATGCGCCTCCCCACTATATATAGGGGTGGAGGGGGCTGGTTTCTTGCCCTCCAAGTCCATTGGGGCGTTGGCACAGGTGGGAGGAAAGAAATCACATCATTTCCTTCCCCACCGATTGTTATCCCCCCTTTTTAGGGATCTTGATCTTATCCCTTCGGGATATGATCTTATTCCTTCTAAGGTGGGATCTTGGTGTGCCTTGACCAAGGGTGTGGGGCCTTGCCCCCACTACCCACGTTCATGTGGGTCCCCCCATGCAGGTGGGCCCCACTCCGGAACCTTCTAGAACCTTTCCGGTACAATACCGAAAAATCCCGAACATTTTCTGGTGGCCAGAATAGGACTTCCCATATATAAATCTTTACCTCCGGACCATTCTGGAACTCCTCGTGACGTCCGGGATCTCATCCGGGACTCCGAACAACATTCGGTAACTGCACACCAATTCCCATAACAACTCTAGCGTCATCGAACCTTAAGTGTGTAGACCCTACGGGTTCGGGAACCATGCAGACATGACCGAGACAGCTCTCTGGCCAATAACCAACAGCGGGGTCTGGATACCCATGTTGTCTCCCACATGCTCCACGATGATCTCATCAGATGAACCATGATGTCGAGGATTCGATCAATCCCGTATACAATTCCCTTTGTTTACCGATATAGTACTTGCCCGAGATTCGATCATCGGTATCCCGATACCTTGTTCAATCTCATTACCGGCAAGTCTCTTTACTCGTTCCGTAACACATCATCCCGCGATCAACTCCTTGATCACATTGTGCACATTATGATGATGTCCTACTGAGTGGGCCCAGAGATACCTATCCGTCACACGGAGTGACAAATCCCAGTCTCGATTCGTGCCAACCCAACAGACACTTTCAGATATACCCATAGTGCACCTTTATAGCCACCCAGTTACGTTGTGACATTTGGTACACCCAAAGCATCCCTACGGTATCCGGGAGTTGCACAATCACATGGTCTAAGGAAATGATACTTGACATTATAAAAGCTTTAGCATACGAACTACACGATCTTTGTGCTAGGCTTAGGATTGGGTCTTGTCCATCACATCATTCTCCTAATGATGTGATCTCGTTATCAACGACATCCAATGTCCATGGTCAGGAAACCATAACCATCCATTGATCAACGAGCTAGTCAACTAGAGGCTTACTAGGGACATGGTGTTGTCTATGTACCCACACATGTATCTTAGTTTCCTATTAATACATTTATAGCATGGATAATAAACGATTATCATGAACAAGGAAATATAATAATAACTAATTTATTATTGCCTCTAGGGCATATTTCCAACATATCTAGCAAGAACGATTCTTACCTACGCAAAACCACAACGGTGATATGCTAGTTGCAATTTAACCTTCTACAAGGACCGCCTTCCTCGAATCTGATTCAACAAAGGTGGGAGAGATAGACACCCGCCAACCATTTTTATGCAACAAAGTCACATGTCAGTCGATGGAACTGGTCTCATGTACGTGGGCATGTAAAGTTGGTCTGGGCCGCTTCATCCCACAATACCGCTGAATCAAGAAAAGATCAAGGAAGGAAGCAATCTGAATAACAACACCCACAAACTCCTTTGTGTTCTACTCGTGATGTCATCTACACATAGACCTAGCTCATGATGCCACTGTTGGGGAATGTTGCATGGGAAACAAAAAAAATCCTACGCTCACCAAGATCAATCTAGGAGATCGACATCTATGAGAGGAGGGATTGCATCTACATAGCCTTGTAGATCGCTAAGCGGAAGCGTTAAGAAACGCGGTTGATGTAGTCGAACGTCTTCGCGATCCAATCACGATCCGTCCCGCGAACTCCCGATCCAAATGCTGAACGAATGGCACCTCCGCGTTTAACACGCATACGGCTTGATGACACCTTCATCTTCTCAATCCAGCGAGTGATGGTGAAGTACTAGCTCGAGGCCTCCGGCAACATGACGGCGTGGTGGCGGCGGTGGTGGTGGAATCTTAGCAGAGCTTCGCTAAGCACTACGGAGATGAAGATGGCTACGAGGGAGAGGGAGGGCAGCGCCGTGGCATAGATGGGGTGCGGCTGCCCTCCCTCTCCTCATCTATATATAGGGGAAGAGGGAGGCGCCCCTAGGGGATCCCATCTAGGGCCGGCGGCCACTAGAGGGAAACCCTAGATGGGTTTCCCCATTAGGAGACTTAGCCCCCAAGCCAGAGGGGTGGGAACCCTAGGGGGGCACCCCCACCTCCTCTGGCAACATGGGATGGGGTGAGGGGGGGCGCACAACCCCTTAGTGAGCTGGTTTGCCCCCTTCCCTTGTGTTGGGGAACGTTGCAGAAAATAAAAAAAATTCTACGGTTTCACCAAGATCAATCTATGAGTTCATCTAGCAACGAGAGAGAGGAGTGCATCTACATACCCTTGTAGATTGAGCGGAAGCGTTCAAGAGAACGGGGTTGAGGGAGTCGTACTCGTCGTGATCCAAATCACCGGAGATCCTAGCGCCGAACGGATGGCACCTCCACGTTCAACACACGTACGGTCAGGGAGATGTCTCCTCCTTCTTGATCCAGCAAGGAGGAAGGAGAGGTTGATGAAGATCCAGCAGCACGACGGCGTGGTGGTGGATGCAGCAACGATCTTGGCAGGGCTTCGCCAAGCGTCTGCGAGAGGGAGAGGTGTAGCAGAGGGAGAGGGAGGCGCCAAGAGCATGGGTGCGGCTGCCCTCCCTCCCTCCTCTTTATATAGGCCCCCCTAGGGGGGGCGCCGGCCCTAGGAGATGGGATCTCCAAGGGGGGCGGCGGCCAGGGGGGTGGCTTGCCCCCCAAGGCAAGTGGAGGCGCCCCCCACCCCTAGGGTTTCCAACCCTAGGCGCAGGGGGCCAAGGGGGGTGCACCAGCCCACCAGGGGCTGGTTCCCCTCCCACTTCAGCCCATGGGGCCCTCTAGGATAGGTGGTCCCACCCGGTGGACCCCCGGGACCCTTCCGGTGGTCCCGATACAGTGCCGGTAACCACCAAAACTTTCCCGATGGCCGAAACTTCACTTCCTATATATAATTCTTTACCTCTGGACCATTCCGGAACTCCTCGTGACGTCCGAGGTCTCATCCGGGACTCCGAACAACTTTCGGTTTACTGCATACGCATATCTCTACAACCCTAGCATCACCGAACCTTAAGTGTGTAGACCCTACGGGTTCGGGAGACATGCAGACATGACCGAGACGCCTCTCCGGTCAATAACCAACAGCGGGATCTGGATACCCATGTTGGCTCCCACATGCTCCTCGATGATCTCATTGGATGAACCATGATGTCAAGGACTCAAGTAATCCCGTATACAATTCCCTTTGTCAATCGGTACGTTACATGCCCGAGATTCGATCGTCGGTATCCCAATACCTCATTTAATCTCGTTACCGGCAAGTCACTTTACTCATACCGTAATGCATGAACCCGTGACCAGACACTTGGTCACATTGATCTCATTATGATGATGCATTACCGAGTGGGTCCAGAGATACCTCTCCGTCATACGGAGTGACAAATCCCAGTCTCGATTCGTGCCAACCCAACAGACACTTTCGGAGATACCCGTAGTGCACCTTTATAGTCACCCAGTTACGTTGTGACGTTTGGCACACCCAAAGCACTCCTACGGTATCCGGGAGTTGCACAATCTCATGGTCTAAGGAAATGATACTTGACATTTGGAAAAGCTCTAGCTAAACGAACTACATGATCTTTGAGCTATGCTTAGGATTGGGTCTTGTCCATCACATCATTCTCCTAATGATGTGATCCCATTATCAATGACATCCAATGCCCATAGTCAGGAAACCATGACTATCTGTTGATCAACGAGCTAGTCAACTAGAGGCTCACTAGGGACACATTGTGGTCTATGTATTCACACGTGTATTACGGTTTCCGGATAACACAATTATAGCATGAATAATAGACTATTACCATGAACAAAGAAATATAATAATAACCATTTTATTATTGCCTCTAGGGCATATTTCCAACAGTCTCCCACTTGCACTAGAGTCAATCATCTAGTTACATTGTGATGAATCGAACACCCATGGAATTTTGGTGTTGATCATGTTTTTCCCTAGGGAGAGGTTTAGTCAACGGATCTGCTACATTCAGGTCCGTGTGTACTTTACAAATATCTATGTCTCCATCTTGAACATTTTCACGAATGGAGTTGAAGCGACGCTTGATGTGCCTGGTCTTCTTGTGAAACCTAGGCTCCTTGGCAAGTGCAATAGCTCCAGTGTTGTCACAGAAGAGTTTGATCGGCACCGACGCATTGGGTATGACTCCTAGGTCGGTGATGAACTCCTTCACCCAGATTGCTTCATGTGCTTCCTCCGAGGCTACCATGTACTCTGCTTCACATGTAGATCCCGCCACGACGGTTTGCTTGCAACTGCACCAACTTACTGCCCCACCATTCAAAAATACACGTATCCGGTTTGTGACTTAGAGTCATCCAGATCTGTGTCGAAGCTAGCGTCAACGTAACCCTTTACGACAAGCTCTTCGTCACCTCCATAAACGAGAAACATATCGTTGGTCCTTTTCAGGTACTTTAGGATGTTCTTGACCGTTGTCCAGTGTTCCTTGCCGGGATTACTTTGGTACCTTCCTACCAAACTTATGGCAAGGTTTACATCAGGTCTGGTAACCAGCATGGCATACATAATAGACCCTATGGCTGAGGCATAGGGGATGACACTCGTCTCTTCTTTATCTTCTGTCGTGGTCGGGCATTGAGCCGAGCTCAATCTCACACCTTGCAATACAGGCAAGAACCCTTTCTTGGACTGATCCATATTGAACTTCTTCAATATCTTATCAAGGTATGTGCTTTGTGAAAGACCTATGAGGCGTCTCGATCTATCCCTATAGATCTTGATGCCTAATATGTAAGTAGCTTCTTCAAGGTCCTTCATTGAAAAACACTTATTCAAGTAGGCCTTAATGTTGTCCAAGAGTTCTATATCATTTCCCATCAAAAGTATGTCATCTACATATAATATGAGAAATGCTACAGCGCTCCCACTCACTTTCTTGTAAATGCAGGCTTCTCCATAAGTCTGCATAAACCCAAACGCTTTGATCATCTCATCAAAGCGAATGTTCCAACTCCGAGATGCTTGCACCAGCCCATAAATGGATTGATGGAGCTTGCATACCTTGTTAGCATTCTCAGGGTCGACAAAACCTTCCGACTGCATCATATACAGTTCTTCCTTAAGATGACCGTTAAGGAATGCCGTTTTGACGTCCATTTGCCATATCTCATAATCATAGTATGCAGCAATTGCTAACATGATTCGGACGGACTTTAGCTTCGCTACGGGAGAGAAAGTCTCATCATAGTCAACCCCTTGAACTTGCCGATAACCCTTAGCGACAAGTCGAGCTTTATAGATGGTAAAATTACCATCCGCGTCCGTCTTCTTCTTAAAGATCCATTTGTTTTCTATCGCTCGCCGATCATCGGGCAAGTCTGTCAAAGTCCATACTTCGTTTTCATACATGGATCCTATCTCGGATTGCATGGCTTCAAGCCATTTGTTGGAATCTGGGCCCGCCATCGCTTCTTCATAATTCGAAGGTTCACCGTTGTCTAACAACATGATTTCCAGGACAGGGTTGCCATACCACTCTGGTGTAGAACGTGTCCTCGTGGACCTACGAAGTTCAGTAGTAACTTGATCTGAAGTACCTTGATCATCATCATTAACTTCCTCTTCGGTTGGTGCTGGCACCACAGGAACATCTTCCTGAGCTGCGCTACTCACCGGTTCAAGAGGTAGTACTTCATCAAGTTCCACTTTCCTCCCACTTACTTCTCTCAAGAGAAACTCTTTCTACAGAAAGGACCCGTTCTTGGCAACAAAGATCTTGCCTTCGGATCTGAGGTAGAAGGTATACCCAATGGTTTCCTTAGGGTATCCTATGAAGACGCATTTTTCCGACTTGGGTTCGAGCTTTTCAGGTTGAAGTTTCTTGACATAAGCATCGCATCCCCAAACTTTTAGAAACGATAGCTTAGGTTTCTTCCTAAACCATAATTCATACGGTGTCGTCTCAACGGATTTAGACGGTGCCCTATTTAAAGTGAATGTAGCTGTCTCTAAAGCGTATCCCCAAAAAGATAGCGGTAAATCGGTAAGAGACATCATAGATCGCACCATATCCAATAAAGTGCGATTACGACGTTCGGACACACCGTTACGCTGAGGTGTTCCAGGCGGCGTGAGTTGTGAAACGATTCCACATTTCCTTAAGTGCGTACCAAATTCATGACTTAAATATTCTCCTCCACGATCTGATCGTAGGAACTTTATCTTTTGGTCACGTTGATTCTCTACCTCATTCTGAAATTCCTTGAACTTTTCAAAGGTCTCAGACTTGTGTTTCATCAAGTAGACATACCCATATCTACTCAAGTCGTCAGTGAGAGTGAGAACATAACGATATCCTCCGCGAGCCTCAACGCTCATTGGACCGCACACATCAGTATGTATGATTTCCAATAAGTTGGTTGCTCGCTCCATTGTTCCGGAGAACGGAGTCTTGGTCATTTTGCCCATGAGGCATGGTTCGCATGTGTCAAATGATTCATAATCGAGAGACTCTAAAAGTCCATCAGCATGGAGCTTCTTCATGCGCTTGACACCAATGTGACCAAGGCGGCAGTGCCACAAGTATGTGGGACTATCGTTATCAATTTTACATCTTTTGGTATTCACACTATGAATATGTGTAACATCATGTTCGAGATTCACTAAGAATAAATCATTAACCATCGGGGCATGACCATAAAACATATCTCTCATATAAATAGAACAACCATTATTCTCGGATTTAAATGAGTAGCCATCTCATATTAAACGAGATCCAGATACAATGTTCATGCTCAAACTTGGCACTAAATAAAAAATATTGAGGTTTAAAACTAATCCCGTAGGTAAATGTAGAGGTAGCGTGCCGACGGCGATCATATCGACCTTGGAACCATTCCCGACGCGCATCGTCACCTCGTCCTTCGCCAGTCTCCACTTATTCCGCAGCTCCTGTTTTGAGTTACAAATATGAGCAACGACACCGGTATCAAATACCCAGGAGCTACTACGAGTACTGGTAAGGTACACATCAATTACATGTATATCACATATACCTTTAGTGTTGTCGGCGTTCTTGTCCGCTAAGTATTTGGGGCAGTTCCGCTTCGAGTGTTCGCTTCCCTTGCAATAAAAGCACTCAGTTTTAGGCTTGGGTCCATTCTTTGACTTCTTCCAGACAACTGGCTTACCGGGCGCGGCAACTCCCTTGCCGTCCTTCTTGAAGTTCTTCTTACCCTTGCCTTTATTGAACTTAGTGGTTTTATTCACCATCAACACTTGATGTTCTTTCTTGATCTCTACCTCCGCTGATTTCAGCATTGAATATACCTCAGGAATGGTCTTTTCCATCCCCTGCATATTGAAGTTCATCACAAAGCTCTTGTAGCTCGGTGGAAGCGACTGGAGGATTCTGTCAATAACCGCATCATCCGGGAGATTAACTCCTAGCTGAGTCAAGCGGTTGTGCAACCCAGACATCTTGAGTATGTGCTCACTGACAGAACTATTTTCCTCCATCTTACAACTGAAGAACTTGTCGGAGACTTCATATCTCTCGACTCGGGCATGAGCTTGGAAAACCATTTTCAGCTCTTCGAACATCTCATATGCTCCATGTTGCTCAAAACACTTTTGGAGCCCCGGTTCTAAGCTGTAAAGCATGCCGCACTGAACGAGGGAGTAATCATCAGCATGAGACTGCCAAGCGTTCATAACATCTTGGTTCTCTGGGATGGGAGCTTCACCTAGCGATGCTTCTAAGACATAATCTTTCTTTGCAGCTATGAGGATGATCCTCAGGTTCCGGACCCAGTCCGTATAGTTGCTGCCATCATCTTTCAGCTTGGTTTTCTCTAGGAACGCGTTGAAGTTGAGGGTAAAGTGGGCCATTTGATCTACAAGACATATTGTAAAGATTTTAGACTAAGTTCATGATAATTAAGTTCATCTAATCAAATTATTTAATGAACTCCCACTCAGATTAGACATCCCTCTAGTCATCTAAGTGATACATGATCCGAGTCGACTAGGCCGTGTCCGATCATCACGTGAGACGGACTAGTCATCATCGGTGAATATCTCCATGTTGATCGTATCTTCCATACGACTCATGTTCGACCTTTCGGTCTCTTGTGTTCCGAGGCCATGTCTGTACATGCTAGGCTCGTCAAGTTAACCTAAGTGTTTATGCGTGTGTAAATCTGTCTTACACCCGTTGTATGTGAACGTTAGAATCTATCAGACCCGATCATCACGTGGTGCTTCGGAACAACGAACTTTCGCAATGGCGCACAGTTAAGGGGAACACTTTCTTGAAATTATTATGAGGGATCATCTTATTTACTACCGTCGTTCTAAGTAAACAAGATACAAAAACATGATAAACATCACATGCAATCAAATGGTAGTGACATGATATGGACAATATCATATAGCTCCTTTGATCTCCATCTTCGGGGCTCCATGATCATCTTCGTCACCGGCATGACACCATGATCTCCATCATCATGATCTCCATCATCGTGTCTCCATGGGGTTGCTCGCCAACTATTACTTCTACTACTATGGCTAACGGTTTAGCAATAAAGTAAAGTAATTACATGGCGTTAAATCATTGACACGCAGGTCATACAATAATTAAGACAACTCCTATGGCTCCTGCCGGTTGTCATACTCATCGACATGCAAGTCATGATTCCTATTACAAGAACATGATCTCATACATAACATATATATCATTCATCATTCATCACAACTTTTGGCCATATCACATCACAATCACATGCTGCAAAAACAAGTTAGACGTCCTCTAATTGTTGTTGCATGTTTTACGTGGCTGCAATAGGGTTCTAGCAAGAACTTTTTCTTACCTACGTGAAAGCCACAACGTGATTTGTCAACTTGTATTTACCCTTCATAAGGACCCTTTTCATCGAATCCGCTCCAACTAAAGTAGGAGAGACAGACACCCGCTAGCCACCTTATGCAACTAGTGCATGTCAGTCGGTGGAACCTGTCTCACGTAAGCGTACGTCTAAGGTCGGTCCGGGCCGCTTCATCCCACAATACCGCTGAAGCAAAATAAGACTAGTAGTGGCAAGAAAGTTGATAACATCTACGCCCACAACAAATTTGTGTTCTACTCGTGCAAAGAGAACTACGCATAGACCTAGCTCATGATGCCACTGTTGGGGAACGTTGCAGAAAATAAAAAAATTCTACGGTTTCACAAGATCAATCTATGAGTTCATCTAGCAACGAGAGAGAGGAGTGCATCTACATACCCTTGTAGATCGAGCGGAAGCGTTCAAGAGAACGGGGTTGAGGGAGTCGTACTCGTCGTGATCCAAATCACCGGAGATCCTAGCGCTGAACGGACGGCACCTCCGCGTTCAACACACGTGCGGTCAGGGAGACGTCTCCTCCTTCTTGATCCATCAAGGGGGAAGGATAGGTTGATGAAGATCCAGCAGCACGACGGCGTGGTGGTGGATGCAGCAGCGATCTCGGCAGGGCTTCACCAAGCGTCTGCGAGAGGGAGAGGTGTAGCAGAGGGAGAGGGAGGCGCCAAGAGCATGGGTGCGGCTGCCCTCCCTCCCTCCTCTTTATATAGGCCCCCCTAGGGGGGGCGCCGGCCCTAGGAGATGGGATCTCCAAGGGGGGGGCGGCGGCCAGGGGGGTGGCTTGCCCCCCAAGGCAAGTGGAGGCGCCCCCCAGCCCTAGGGTTTCCAACCCTAGGCGCAGGGGGGCCCAAGGGGGGGCGCACCAGCCCACCAGGGGCTGGTTCCCCTCCCACTTCAGCCCATGGGGACCTCCGGGATAGGTGGTCCCACCCAGTGGACCCCCGGGACCCTTCCGGTGGTCCCGGTACAATGCCGCTAACCCCTGAAACTTTCCCGATGGCCGAAACTTCACTTCCTATATATAATTCTTTACCTCCGGACCATTTCGGAACTCCTCGTGACATCCGGGATCTCATCCGGGACTCCGAACAACTTTCAGTTTACTACATACTCATATCTCTACAACCCTAGCGTCACCAAACCTTAAGTGTGTAGACCCTACGGGTTCGGGAGACATGCAGACATGACCAAGACGCCTCTCCGGTCAATAACCAACAGCGGGATCTGGATACCCATGTTGGCTCCCACATGCTCTTCGATGATCTCATTGGATGAACCACGATGTCGAGGACTGAAGTAATCCCGTATACAATTCCCTTTGTCAATCGGTACGTTACATGCCCGAGATTCGATCGTCGGTATCCCAATGCCTCGTTTAATCTCGTTCCGGCAAGTCACTTTACTCGTACCGTAATGCATGATCCCGTGACCAGACACTTGGTCACATTGAGCTCATTATGATGATGCATTACCGAGTGGGCCCAGAGATACCTCTCCGTCATATGGAGTGACAAATCCCAGTCTCGATTCGTGCCAACCCAACAGACACTTTTGGAGATACCCGTAGTGCACCTTTATAGTCATCCAGTTACGTTGTGACGTTTGGAACACCCAAAGCTCTCCTACGGTATCCGGGAGTTGCACAATCTCATGGTCTAAGGAAATGATACTTGACATTTGGAAAAGCTCTAGCTAAACGAACTACACGATCTTTGAGCTATGCTTAGGATTGGGTCTTGTCCATCACATCATTCTCCTAATGATGTGATCCCATTATCAATGACATCCAATGCCCGTAGTCAGGAAACTATGACTATCTGTTGATCAACGAGCTAGTCAACTAGAGGCTCACTAGGGACACGTTGTGGTCTATGTATTCACACGTGTATTACGATTTCCGGATAACATAATTATAGCATGAATAATAGACTATTACCATGAACAAAGAAATATAATAATAACCATTTTATTATTGCCTCTAGGGCATATTTCCAACACCTTGGCCCATGAGGCCCCCAATACTTGTCGGGCCCCCTCAAACCCCTTTCGATCAAGCTAGTCATCACCCGGTACCCCCGGAACAATTCCGGACTCCAATACCCTTCATCCAATATATCAATCATCACCTCCGGACCATTCCGGAGTTCCTCGTCATGTCTGGGATCTCATCCGGGACTCCGAACAACCTTCGGGAACCACTATAATGACTCAACTATACTTATATCGTCACCAAACTTTAAGTGTGTAGACCCTGCGGGTTCGAGAACTATGCGGACATGACCGAGACACCTCTACGGTTAATAACCAATAGCGGGACTTGGATTCCCATATTGGTTCCTACATATTCTACGAAGATCTCATCGGTCGAACCTCAATGTCAAGGATTATGCTAATCCCGTATATAGTTCCCTTTGTCTATCCGTATGTTACTTGCCCGAGACTCAATCGTCGGTATCTCCATACCTACTTCAATCTCGTTACCGGCAAGTCTCTTTACTCATTCTGTAATACAAGATCTCGTGGCTAAATCTTTAGTCACATTGCTTGCAAGCTTATTGTGATGTCGTACTACCGAGTGGGCCCTGAGATATCTCTCCGTCATACGGAGTGAGAAATCCCAGTCTTGCTCCATGCCAACTCAACAGACACCCTTGGAGATACCTGTAGCGCACCTTTATAGTCACCCAGTTACGTTGCGACGTTTGGTACACACAAGGTATTCCTTCGGTGTCAGTGAGTTGCATGATCTCATGGTCATAGGAACATATACTTTGACATGCAGAAAACGATAGCAATAAACTTGATACGATCTACGTTTATAGTTTGGGTCTTGTCCATCACATCATTTTCCCAATGATGTGATCCCGATATCAAATGACAACTCATATCTAGCTATGACCAGGAAACGATAGCCATCTTTGATCAACGAGCTAGTCTGTAACAGGCTTACTAGGGACATGTTGTTGTCTATATATCCACACATGTATTTGAGTTTCCGATCAACACATTTCTAGCATGGATAATAAACGATTATCATGAATAGGGAAATATAATAATAACTAATTTATTATTGCCTCTAGGACATATTCCCAACAGTACTACCGTAGTCACATGCATTTACATTAATAGTCTGCCTAGCTCTAGTCGTATGAAAGTTCTGGAGCTTTGGTCAGAGTGGTACACTTGCGAATACCTGAAATTTTGGCCATGTGATTGAGAAATCCTATGGCATGTGTGGTGCCACAGTTTCTTCATTTTTGAAACAATCGATGAGAGTCGTTGGATGGTAGGGAACCAACGGTTCATATGATGTGTTACTCATACATTATATGGACCGGCGCGATTGATGTTCATGCTTCAGCAAGAGCAAGCCATCATCTCACTTAAATCGAGAAATACCTCTCATGGCTTTCAACGTAGGTTATGAGCTACAACGCACAAGGGGTGCACACACATGTGTCGCCCCCATGAATCGCCAAGCCCGTCCCTCGCTCGCATGACTCGCAATTGTCTGTCGTTCGCACGGTGGCACAACTCGTCTTTTTGCATGTTTTGTAGAAATCTATTGCTCTAGCGAGAAAAACAGGTATAATTTTTCTAGCATTTAAAAATTTATGAATCAAAAAAATGTTCTCGGGTTCGAAAAAGCTCACGAATTAGAAAAAGGTTTGTGAATTTAGAAAAAGTACATGATTTAGGAAACGTTCATGAATTTGTAAAAGTTCAACATTTTGAAAAAAACCATTGATTTTGAAAAATGAGCTCAAAGATATTGATTTTTTTTCAGAAAATCAAAAAAGTTCACTGATTTTGAAAAAATCATCAATTTTGAAAAAAGTTCATAGATTTCGTAAAAATAGTTCAATGGTTTTAATAAAAAAGTTGATCAAAATTTGGAGAAAATTAATCTATTTGAAAATTAGTTTATCAAATTTCAAAAAACATACATCCATTTAAAATCAAAAGATCATATTTCATGAAAAGTTTATCGATTTTGAAAAAAAAATACAAATTGAAAAAAATTCATCAACTTTGAAAAAGTTTTTAAATTTTGAGAAAAGTTCAGTTTATTTTAAAAAAGTTCGCGATTTTCTTTAGAAAGAATAAAAAGAAAACCGGCGTGTTCAGGTTCAGGTTTCTTATTTGTGTCGGGTGGTTACCGCAGTTGTACATAGCATGTGGGTGTGGGGTTCGAATGTCCACAACACTCATTTTTTGAAAGGGTTTACAAAAAAGGTAATAAAATAATGCGCCGGATGTGTGCGCCCGTTTGAAGGGATCAAGGAAACGTGCGGCTACTGCACCATTTAGCAAATGCCCCTCTTTGGCGCCTAATGCGCCGGATATCATTGTTTCGTCACAGGTTCGAAACAGTTGTCACGCGCGCTGTTTTCATAGTCAGCGAGTCCAATTCCATTGTTTTGGCAAGTGAACACAAATGGTTTTTGGAAGCTAATAAGCGTATTTTCTTCTTTTCCTTATTGGTTTTCTGGACATTTTTATTCCTTTTCCTTTTCCTTTTCTTAAATGCGTGAATGTTTTTTAAATCTGAAAATTTACCTCAAATTTATGATTTGTTTCTAAATTTATCAAGATTATATTTTTTTGTGAATTTTTTTCGTTAAATTTCTAGACTTCTTTACATTTTGTGAAACTTTTTCTCTCAAAATAGTGAACTTTTTTTTCATGTCTGCTAAATATGTGAAAATTTTGTCAATTTCCTGATTTTTTTTCACGTGCATGAACTTTTTAAAAAAAATCCGCAAACATTTTTTCAACTCATGAACAGGTCAACCAATCAACACCGGGCGGGCAACGGTGACCAGTAAATAAAAAAACAACGCTGCATCAAGACGCTTTGGTTGTCCCAGTAGTCGCTTCCATAACCGAAAAAAGCAGTGACTTCTCGTAAAGTATATGATTTTCTTTTTGAAAAAACAGGAATTCAGAAAACAGTTCACAAAATCCAAAATATCAAGGTTTAATAAAAAATCACGAACTCGAAAATGCTTCTGAGTTCAATTTTTTAATGGAATTAAAGAAAGTCCATAAATGTGAAAAAGGTTGAGAACTCGAAAAGGTTCACGGGATTCAATTTTTTTCGCGGTTTTAAAAATAAGTTCATGCAAATGAAAAAAAAGTTCCTGAAATTGAGAAAATGTTCACAAATTTAAGGGAAAAACATTCAAAAAAACTAAAAAGGTACAATTTCGGAAAAAGTTTACAAACATTAAGTAAGTTTTCAAATTTAAAAAACTTCATGCTTTTCAGAAAAGAAACAAAACAAGTAAAGGGAAGAAAACCGAATAAAACCATCCAAAAAAACAAAAAAGAAGAGAAAAATACTGGTTAGAAGCTTCCAAAAACCGACCGAAAACTTCTAGATACATCCCTAAACCAGCTAGGTTCAGTTCCCAAAAAAAAAAAGAAATTGTAAGCGTGACAACCACTCTAAACTAGAGAGAAAAAAAACTTGAATGGGTCGAGATGAAAAGGAGAGGGCTTATACGCCAGTTTGTACGAACTATATCCAGCCAAGGTGCCGCCAAATAAGAACAACTGGATTTAGCGCAAAGCGCGCTAAGTCATGCGCAACACCCGTGAAAGTTATGTGTCGCCCGTACTTCTTCCGGCTAGCCCGTTTACATGCATCGATCGATGGCTTCGCGCGCTTAGTCCATTCGCTGCATTCGTTGGTTTCGTCCGGCCTTCATCCTTTTTATAATTTTAATTTTCCATTTTTATTCGATTTTCTGTGTTTTTGCATTGGTTTTTTGTGTTTTTTTCTACTTTTCCACTGGTTTTACCTTATTTGTTCTTTATTTTTCGTATTTTGTTTTTCATGGTATTTTTCATTTTCTTCCTCTTTTTACTTTGATTTTCGTTTTTTTTTTGCTATCTTGCTTGTTTTTTCTTCTTTAAATATAAAAATTCCGTATCCATGTAAACCCTTTTATGCACATTTAACATTTCTAAAATACATGTTTCACCTTTTTATGCAAAACATGTTTTGAATATACTAGCAAAACGGCCCGTGCATTGTAATGCGAGAAAAAAATATCATAATCTTTAATAGCCATGACCACATTTTGCTGCAGCACCGAGATACGCTATCACTCTCATTTTCATGAAATCTTGCACAATTTGCAAAAATCATAAACAATTTTTAAACTCGCAAACATATTTGAAATCATGAACATTTTATAGATATTCGAACTGTTTTTAATATCATGAAAACAAAATTGAATTCATGAACATTTTATACTATTTGCAAACGTTTGTTTTAAATTTGTGAACATTTTCTGAAATATTTTTCTTGAACAAGCGAGCATTTCTAGAATCGACGACATTTTTGTGAAATAGGGTGGAACAATTTTCGAAATTCACAAACATTTTTTATTTAATGAATATTTTTGGAGTGCATGATCATTTTTTTAATCCACCAATATTTGATGAATCAATAAACTATTTTATAGCTCATGAACAGTTCTGAATTTCTAGGATACATTTTAATTCATGAACATTTTTTGAATTGGTAATATTTTATCCAATTTTATTAACATTTTTAATACACAAACTTTTTCAAAAAAACATTATTTTTTTATTTCCGGAATATTTGTTTTCAAAATTATGAACATCTTGTAAAAAATGACAAACATTTTCTAAATCCACAAACATTTATGAATTTTTATACATTTTATTTCAGAATTCAATTGTTTTAAAATTTCAGAACTTTTTTGAAGTCCAATTATTCCAAATAAAAAAACGTAAACGAAAATATAAACCCAAATTTAAAAAACAGGCCGCCCCGATATGGGCCGGCCAAAAGGCCACACTGTGCCTTCTCCCAGCGTGCAGAGCGCAGTATAGAATGCTCCGACTGCATGGGCCAGCCGAGGCGGGGGTTCCTCTGTATGAAACGTATTTTGTCACTTATATGTGGCATCAGCGGGTAATATTTTCCAAGTTTGGGGGCAATTTCAATGTTGTGCCGCCAGAAGCAATAGCCACTTTAATATTATTAGATTAGATATTAGATATTAGATATTAGATATAGATATAGATTTTTTAAAAAGATATGTTAAATATTTTTTCCTTGTTGAATTTATTTTCAATAATGAAAAATATTTCTTTCAAACTATGAAATCATTTTTTGTACATTGTTTAGATATTTGACACGAGTACATTTTGAAACTGGTGATCCTTTAAAATGTGACGTACATTTTCAGAGCATACGTAACATTTTGTTTCAATTTCACAAACATTTTTTCTACATTGTACAACTGTTTTTTAATGTTAGATACATTTTTTTTGAAACGTATTACCTTTTCTAATTATCACAAGCATTATTCATAGATATGATTAACATTTTTTATACACATGACTGACATTTCTTTGTACAGATGATAAACTTTTCTATTATCTCATTCACGTTGTACACTTTTGTATGCATTAGAAACATCTTTCTATACACGTTTAATATTTTCCAAATGCAAGATTAACATTTAAAAAATATGTAATTTTTAAAATATGTATATAATATTAGAATATTTCTAATATATACAAAATTAGAGAAAAACTAGCAATGTGAAGGAAAAAGAAACAAAACACGCACGACATCAACTTCACATGATTACTTATAATAAGACTTCACCAATGTCCTGAAGAACAAAAGTAACTACTCATAAATCATATTCATGTTCAATATCAGAGGAGTATTGAATATCATTAAGGATCTGAACATATAATCTGCCACCAAATGAACCAACTAGCACCAACTATAAGATGTAATCAATAGTACTAGCAACCCATAGGTGCCAATATGAGGTTTTGGGACAAATATTGAGTACAAGAGATGAACAAGGGTTTGAGATGGGATGGTCTTGGTGAAGATGTTGATGAAGATTGGTCCTCCAATGATTAGAGGATCGTTGGTGATGTCAATGAGTTGATTTTCCCCTCCCGGAGGGAAGTTTCCCGACAGAATCGCTCTGCAAGAGAGCAAAAGTGATCCTCCCAGGTTCCGCCTCAAGACGGCGGCGCTTCGTCCCAAAATTCTTCTTCTGATTCTTTTAGGGCACATGGCTTGCCAGGGGCTCCACA
>NC_041387.1:428205334-428227368 GCF_002162155.2 Triticum dicoccoides | reverse complement strand
TTCCTGGTGGGGCCCTTTCTGGTATTTCTTTCGCCAATATTTTTTATATATTCCAAAACAATTCTTCATAAATTTTCAGGCCATTAGGAGTTGTACAGAATAGTTATCTCTGTTGTAGCCCTTTCCGGTCCAGAATTCCAGCTGCCGGTAATCCCCCTCTTCATGTGAAACTTGCAAAATAAAAGAGAAAAGGCATGAGAATTGCATGCTAAAGCAAAATACTAGTCCAAAACATAATAAATAAAATTAGGAAAACATGATGCAAAATGGACGTATCACCTTGGTGCTTCTCCCTTCTTCTCAGGTGTGGAGCAGCAATGGAGGTGTTCTTGGATGTGTTCTTGGTGAATGAGATGAGATGGCGGCGGCTAGGGTTGAAGATGACTTATATGGAGAGCCTCCCTAGCCTCCTATTTTGATGGGCTTCATCCAAGAGCTCAAGATGAGCCTAATCCTCACTCAATCTCTTATTTACGAGCCAAGGATCCTGTGGGATCGAACGGGGACAAAATTGGTGAAGAATCCCGTCTGGAAGGGCAATTTTCGGAGTTGTTTGCATGTCAAACGACCGCTTAAACGACCGCGTGTGGTCGTTTGGAATGCCGTCTTTTGTCCTGATTTGTGATGTCCTTCTCTGATAAAACGGCTACCATTTCTTCATACGAACTCGAAATTTGACGTTCTTGGGCTCGTTGTATTGGTATGAACGACATCGAACTATTTCTGGTCTTAGATCTTGATTTGGAGCGCTGTGGAAATATGACTTTTTCCGACCTTGGAAATGGCTAAGTCTGACCTCCGGCTGACTCCGTATCAATCAAACCCTTGGTCCTTTCATTGTGCTTGGTCCTAGGTTGCTCCAAAACACATGTGGACAGAAGAAAACAAGGAAAAGTAACAAAAACTAAATAAAACACTAAAAGTGCAATGCTCACAATGAGAAGTGTAGATAACGGTAATCATGCATAATGGACAACCATTTGCTTCAATGGGACATGATATATGAAGAGAACATGCAACAATTGATGTCTAAAAATGCGTAAAATATAGTGCCATCACATTCAACTGAATGTTAGCTTCATCTTCCGGAATGGGTGTCTAATTCTTGCTAGTCCTCGAGTAGGTAAATGATAAAAAAGATAAGTTTGATGTGGAATGCTACCTAGCATAATTTTGATCATATATCTAATCATGGCATGAATATTAAGACACGAGTGAAAGCAATAGTCTATAATTTGTCATAAAGACATCAATACTCAGGCATTCCAATAAACAATCATGTCTTCAAAATATCAATGCTTAAAAAACAATATCCCTACAAAATCATATAGTCTTGTCATGCTCCATCTTCTTAACACAATGCATTTATCATGCACAACCCCGATGACAAGTCAAGAAATTGGTTCATACTTTTTAACGCGCTTCAGCTTTTTCAACCCCCATGCAATACATGAGCGCAAGCCATGGATATAGAACTATGGGTGGAATAGAATATAATGATAGGGGTAAGCATAGAGAATACAAAAAGTAAGATAGTCTCGCATCGACGCGGCTAATCAATGGGCTATGGAGATGCCCATCAATTGATATCAATGCAAGGAGTAGGGATTGCCATGCAACGAATGCACTAAGAGCTATAAGTGTATAAAAGCTCAATATGAAAACTAAGTGGGCGTGCATCAAACTCTATAATGAAAATTTTCCACTAGTATATGAAAGTGACAACATAAGAGACTCTCTATATGAAAAACATGGTGCTATTTTAAAGCACAAGTGTGGAACTAGCATGCCCCTTCTCTCTTTTTCTCTCATTTTTCCTCTCATTTTCTTTTTTTCTTTTTTCCTCGGCTCTTTTGGCCTCACTTTTTTTATCTTTTTTCTTTTTTTAATATTTGTCCGGAGCCTCATCCCGACTTGTGTGGGAATCATAGTCTCCATCATCCATTCCTCACTGGGACATGTTCTAATAATGAATAATGATGATCATCACACTTTTTTTTACTTACAACTCAAAAGAAATGAAAATTGCAACTCAATACCTAGAACAAAGTATGACTCTATATGAATGCCTCTGGCAGTGTACCAGTATGTGCAATGATCTAGCATAACAACGATATCAAAAAATGGACAAGCCATAGAAATATCATGCTACACTACCAAAAAAAGACACATCCGTGACATTTTGGCCCGAACGAATTTTTTTCCTGTCATGGTTATGACACTTCTATGACGATAATTGTGAAAAACCCACGTATCATCATACATGTGGTGGGATCCTACTTATATGACAAAAAATCATGACAATAATGGGCTTTTCGTCCTGCGCGGGCCGGGGATGCACGTGCATGAAATTCTTTGGGTTGTCTATGATGGAAAAAATCATGGTAGAAGCGAGGGCGAGGAGAATATCGGGGAGTTCCCGGTTATGATGGGTGGTCGGGGCTGAGCGATGCACTGTGGTTTGCGTGTTTCTCTCGTGTACGCGCATGTGTGCGAGGCGCTGGCTAACTAAACTCGAGCGATCGAACTAGCTAGGTTACTGAACCCGAGCGATCGATCCCTTGGCTGTTAACTGAACCCGAGCAATTCCTTCACTACTGCTGCTAACTAAAGCCGATCGAACCTGCCTCTTGATGAATAGTGACTGTTGTCGGGGCTTGAATGAACAGTTCCAGGTGGGGGTTGGATGAACAAGACCCCGTGGTAGTAGAGGCCATTGCCGCTGGATGGACAGGACCCCGAGGAGGCTGCCACACCCGAACCAGTTGGGGTGGATGAATAGGACCCCGTGGAGGGCTGGTTAAACAGTAGCCAGTGGAGGCTGGATGAACAGTAGCTGGTTGAGGTGTTGGAAATATGCCCTAGAGGCAATAATAAATTAGTTATTATTATATTTCCTTGTTCATGATAATTGTTTATTATCCATGCTATAATTGTATTGATAGGAAACTCAGATACATGTGTGGGTACATAGACAACACCATGTCCCTTGTAAGCCTCTAGTTGACTAGCTCGTTGATCAATAGATGGTTAGAGTTTCCTGACCATGGACATTGGATGTCGTTGATAACGGGATCACATCATTAGCAGAATGATGTGATGGACAAGACCCAATCCTAAGCCTAGCACAAAGATCGTGTAGTTCGTATGCTAAAGCTTTTCTAATGTCAAGTATCTTTTCCTTAGACCATGAGATTGTGCAACTCCCGGATATCGTAGGAATGCTTTGGGTGTACCAAACGTCACAACGTAACTGGGTGGCTATAAAGGTGCACTACAGGTATCTCCGAAAGTGTCTGTTGGGTTGGCCCGAATCGAGACTGGGATTTGTCACTCCGTGTAAACGAAGAGGTATCTCTGGGCCCACTCGGTAGGACATCATCATAATGTGCACAATTTGACCAAGGGGTTGATCACGGGATGATGTGTTATGGAACGAGTAAAGAGACTTGCCGGTAACGAGATTGAACAAGGTATCGGTATACCGACGATCGAATCTCGGGCAAGTACAATACCGTTAGACAAAGGGAATTGTATACGGGATCGATTGAGTCGTTGACATCGTGGTTCATCCGATGAGATCATCATGGAACATGTGGGAGCCAACATGGGTATCCAGATCCCGCTGTTGGTTATTGACCGGAGAACGTCTCGGTCATGTCTGCATGGTTCCCGAACCCGTAGGGTCTACACACTTAAGGTTCGATGACGCTAGGGTTATAAAGGAAGTTTGTATGTGGTTACCGAATGTTGTTCGGAGTCTCGGATGAGATCCCGGATGTCACGAGGAGTTTCGGAATGGTCCGGAGGTAAATATTTATATATGGAAAGTTGTTGTTCGGGTTCCGAAAAAGTTCGGGTTTTTCGGTATTGTACCGGGAAGCTTCCAGAAGGTTCTGGAGGATTCCGGAGGGGTCCGGAGGTCCGTAAATTGTTCCACCACGTCCAATACAGCAGCATGGGCTGTAGGGGGGCGCCCTAGCCTTAATGGGCTAGGGGCACCAGCCCCCCCAAGGCCCATGCGCATGGGAGAGGGGAAACCCTAAGGGGGAGGGCCTCCACTTGACTTGGGAGGCACTCCTCACCCCCTTTGGCCGCCGCCCCCTCCTCAGATTGGATCTGAGGGGGCCGGCCCCCCTCTCCCTTGCCCCTATATATATGTGGGGGGGTGGGGGTGGGAGGGCAGCCGCACCCCAAGTTCTGGCGCAGCCCTTCCCCTCTCCCAAGTACTCCTCCTCTCTCGCGGTGCTTGGAGAAGCCCTACAGGATTGCCACGCTCCTCCACCACCACCACGCCGTTGTGCTGCTGCTGGATGGAGTCTTCCTCAACCTCTCCCTCTCTCCTTGCTGGATCAAGGCATGGGAGACGTCACCGGGCTGTACGTGTGTTGAACGCGGAGGTGCCGTCCGTTCGGCACTAGGATCTCCGGTGATTTGGATCACGACGAGTACGACTCCTTCAACCCCGTTCTCTTGAACGCTTCCGCTTAGTGATCTACAAGGGTATGTAGATGCAATATCCTTCCCCTCGTTGCTGGTTTCTCCATAGATAGATCTTGGTGACACGTAGGAAAATTTTGAATTTCTGCTACGTTCCCCAACAGTGGCATCATGAGCTAGGTCTATTGCGTAGATTCTTTGCACGAGTAGAACACAAAGTAGTTGTGGGCGTTGATTTTGTTCAATATGCTTACCGTTACTAGTCCAATCTTGTTTCGACGGTATTGTGGGATGAAGCGGCCCGGACCGACCTTACACGTACACTTATGTGAGACAGGTTCCACCGACTGACATGCACTTGGTGCATAAAGTGGCTAGCGGGTGCCAGTCTCTCCCACTTTAGTCGGAACGGATTCGATGAAAAGGGTCCTTATGAAGGGTAAATAGCAATTGGCATATCACGTTGTGGTTATGCGTAGGTAAGAAACGTTCTTGCTAGAAACCCATAGCAGCCACGTAAAACATGCAAACAACAATTAGAGGACGGCTAACTTGTTTTTGCAGGGTATGCTATGTGATGTGATATGGCCAACAAGAATGTGATGAATGATATGTGATGTATGAGATTGATCATGTTCTTGTAATAGGAATCACGACTTGCATGTCGATGAGTATGACAATCGGCAGGAGCCATAGGAGTTATCTTTATTTATTGTATGACCTGCGTGTCATTGAACAACGCCATGTAATTACTTTACTTTATTGCTAACCGGTAGCCATAGTATTAGAAGTAATAAGTTGGCGAGACAACTTCATGGAGACACGATGATGGAGATCATGGTGTCATGCCGGTGACGATGATGATCATGGAGCCCCGAAGATGGAGATCAAAAGGAGCAATATGATATTGGCCATATCATGTCACTATTTGATTGCATGTGATGTTTATCATGTTTATTCATCTTATTTGCTTAGAACGACGGTAGTAAATAAGATGATCCCTCAATTAAATTTCAGGAAAGTGTTCCCCCTAACTGTGCACCGTTGCGAAAGTTCGTCGTTTCGAAGCACCACGTGATGATCGGGTGTGATAGATTCTTACGTTCACATACAACGGGTGTAAGCCAGATTTACACACGCGAAACACTTAGGTTAACTTGACGAGCCTAGCATGTACAGACATGGCCTCGGAACACAAGAGACCAAAAGGTCGAACATGAGTCGTATGGTGGATACGATCAACATGAAGATGTTCACCGATGATGACTAGTCCATCTCACGTGATGATCGGACACGGCCTAGTTGACTCGGATCATGTAATCACTTAGATAACTAGAGGGATGTCTATCTGAGTGGGAGTTCATAAGATGAACTTGTTTATCCTGAACATAGTCAAAAGGTTTTTGCAAATTATGTCGTAGCTCGCGCTTTAGTTCTACTGTTTTAGATATGTTCCTACAGAAAATACAGTTGAAAGTTGACAGTAGCAATTATGCGGACAGTAGAAGGCTTACGTCCTTAATGCACCGCTCGGTGTGTTGGACCTCGAACGTGGTCTGTGGATGTTGCGAACATCTGACATACACATTTTGATGACTACATGATAGTTCGGTAATGTTAAATGGTTTAGAATTGAGGCACCGAAGACATTTTTGAAATGTTGCAGAACATATGAGATGTTTCGAGGGCTGAAATTGGGATTTCAGGCTCGTGCCCACGTCAAGAGGTATAAGACCTCCGACGATTTTCTTAGCCTGCATAATAAGGGAGAAAAGCTCAATCTTGAGCTTGTGCTCAGATTGTTTGAGTACAACAATCACTTGACTCGAGTGGGAGTTGATCTTCCAGATGAGATAGTGATGTTTCTCCAAAGACATTGCCACCAAGCTACTAGAGCTTCGTGATGAACTATAACATAACAGGGATAGATATAATGATCCTTGATCTATTCACAATGTTCGACACCGCGAATGTAGAAATCAAGATGGAGCATCAATTGTTGATGGTTAGTGAAACCACTAGTTTTAAGAAGGGCAAGGGAAAGAAGGGGTACTTCATGAAACGGCAAATCAGTTGCTGCTCCAGTGAAGAAACCCAAGGTTGAACCCAAACCCGAGACTAAGTGCTTCTGTAATAAGGGGAACAGCCACTGGAGCAGAATTACCCTAGATACTTGGTAGATAAGAAGGCTGGCAAGGTCGATAGAAGTATATTGGATATACATTATGTCAATGTGTACTTTACTAGTACTCCTAGTAGCACCTGGGTATTAGATACCGGTTCGGTTGCTAAGTGTTGGTAACTCGAAATAAAAGCTACGGAATAAATGGAGACTAGCTAAAGGTGAGCTGACGATATGCGTTGGAAGTGTTTCCAAGGTTGATGTGATCAAGCGTCGCATGCTCCCTCTACCATCGAGATTGGTGTTAAACCTAAATAATTGTTATTTGGTGTTTGCGTTGAGAATAGACATGATTGGATTATGTCTGTCGCAATACGGTTATTCATTTAAGGAGAATAATGGTTACTCTATTTATTTGAATAATACCTTCAATGGTCTAGCACCTAAAAGGAATGGTTTATTGAATCTCGATCGTAGTGATACACATTTTCATGCCAAAAGATATAAGATAGTAATGATAGTACCACTTACTTGTGGCACTGCCATGTAAGTCATATTGGTGTAAAACGCATGAGGAAGCTCCATGTTGATGGATCTTTGGACTCACTCGTTTTGAAAAGTTTGAGACATGCAAACCATGTCTATTGGTGTAAGAAACTCTATGCAGATGGATCATTTGGACTCACTTGATTTTTAATCACTTGCGACATGCAAATCATACCACATGGGCAAGATGACTGAAAAGCCTCGTTTTCAGTAAGATGGAACAAGATAGCAACTTGTTGGAAGTAACACATTTTGATATGTGCAGTCCAATGAGTGCTGAGGCATGCAGTGAATATCATTATGTTCTTACTTCACGGATGATTTAAGTAGATACTGAGTATATTTACTTGATGAAACACAAGTCTGAATTATTGAATGGTTCAAGTAATTTCAGAGTGAAGTTGAAGATCATTGTGACAAGAGGATAAAATGTCTATGATATGATCATAGAGATGAGTATCTGAGTTACGAGCTTGGGCACGCAATTAAGACATTGTGGAAATGTTTCACAATTAATACTGCCTGGAATACCATAGTGCGATGGTGTGTCCGAACATCATAGTTGCACCCTATTAGATATGGTGCGTACCATGATGTCTCTTATCGAATTACCACTATCGTTCATGGGTTAGGCATTAGAGACAACCGCACTCACTTTAATAGGGCACCACGTAATTCCATTGGGACGACACTGTTTGAACTATGGTTTGGAGAAACCTAAGTTGTCGTTTCTTAAAAGTTTGGGGCTGCGACGCTTATGTGAAAAAGTTTCATCGTGATAAGCTCGAACCCAAAACGGATAAATACATCTTCATAGGATACCCAAAATGGTTGGGTATACCTCCTATCTCAGATCCGGAGCAAAAGTAATTGTTTCTAGAAACGGGTCCTTTCTCGAGGAAAAGTTTCTCTCGAAAGAATTGAGTGGGAGGATGGTGGAGACTTGATGAGGTTATTGAACCGTCACTTCAACTAGTGTGTAGCAGGGCACAGGAAGTTGTTCCTGTGGCGCCTACACCAATTGAAGTAGAAGCTTATGATAGTGATCATGAAGTTCCGGATCAAGTCACTACCGTACCTCGTAGGGTGACAAGGATGCGTACTACTTCAGAGTGGTACGCAATCCTGTCTTAGAGGTCATGTTGCTAGACAACAATGAACCTACGAGCTATGGAGAAGCGATGGTGGGCCCGGATTCCGACGAATGGCTCGAGGCCATAAAATCCGAGAAAGGATCCATGACTTTGGAAGAAATACTTGATGGTTGTAAGGCCATTGGGTACAGATGGATTTTAAAAGGAAGACAGACAATGATGGTAAAATCACCATTAAGAAAGCTCGACTTGTCGTTAAGATGTTTTCCGACAAGTTCAAGGAGTTGACTACGGTGAGGCTTTCTCACTCGTAGCGATGCTAAGAGTCTGTTGGAAATGGATTAGCAGTTACTGCATTATTTATGAAATCTTGCAGATAGAATGTCAAAACATTGTTTCCTCGACAGTTTTGTTGAGGAAAGGTTGTATGTGATACAACCAGAAGGTTTTGACAATCCTGAAGAACGCTAACAAATATGCAAAACTCCAGCAATCCTTCTAAGGACTGGAGTAAGCATCTCGGAGTTGGAATGTATGCTTTGATGAGATGATCAAAGATTTTGGGTTTATACAAAAGTTTATGAGAAACTTGTATTTCCAAAGAAGTGAGTGGGAGCGCTATAGAATTTCTGATGAGTACATGTTGTTGACATACTGTTGATCAGAAATGATGTAGAATTTCTGGAAAGCATATGGGGTTATTTGAAATGTGTTTTTCAATGGAGAACCTGGATTAAGCTACTTGAACATTGAGCATCAAGATCTATGAGGATAGATCAAAAAACGCTAAATGGTACTTTCAAATGAGCACATACCTTGACATGATCTTGAAGGTGTTCAAGATGGATTAGTCAAAGAAGGAGTTCTTGCCTGAGTTGTAAGGTATGAAGTTAAGAGTTAAAGCTCGACCACGGCAGAAGAGAGAGAAAGGATGAAGGTCGTCCCCTATACTTCAGACGTAGGCTCTATAGTATGCTATGCTGTGTACCGCACCGGAAGTGTGCCTTGCCATGAGTCAGTCAAGGGGTACAAGAATGATCCAGGAATGGATCATTGGACAGCGGTCAAAATTGTCCTTGGAGTAAATAAAGGACATGTTTCTCGATTACGGAGGTGATAAAGAGTTCGGCGTAAAGGGTTACATTGATGCAAGCTTTAACACGTATCCGGATGACTCTGAGTAAGCAAACCGGATAAGTATAGTGGAGCAACCATTTGGAATAGCTTCAAGTGGAGCGTGGAAGCAGCATTTACAATATGACATAGAGAATTGCGAAGTACATACGGATCTGAATGTTGCAGACCCATTGACTAAAACCTCTCTCACAAGCAAAACATGATCAAACCCCAGAACTCATTGAGACTTAATCACATGGTGATGTGAACTAGTTTAGACACTAGTAAACTCTTTGGATGTTGGTCACATGGCGATGTGACCTATCAGTGTTAATCACATGGCGATGTGAACTAGATTATTGACTCTAGTGCAAGTGGGAGACTGTTGGAAATATGCCCTAGAGGCAATAATAAATTAGTTATTATTATATTTCCTTGTTCATGATAATTGTTTATTATCCATGCTATAATTGTATTGATAGGAAACTCAGATACATGTGTGGGTACATAGACAACACCATGTCCCTAGTAAGCCTCTAGTTGACTAGCTCGTTGATCAATAGATGGTTAGAGTTTCCTGACCATGGACATTGGATGTCGTTGATAACGGGATCACATCATTAGCAGAATGATGTGATGGACAAGACCCAATCCTAAGCCTAGCACAAAGATCGTGTAGTTCGTATGCTAAAGCTTTTCTAATGTCAAGTATCTTTTCCTTAGACCATGAGATTGTGCAACTCCCGGATACCGTAGGAATGCTTTGGGTGTACCAAACGTCACAACGTAACTGGGTGGCTATAAAGGTGCACTACAGGTATCTCCGAAAGTGTCTGTTGGGTTGGCCCGAATCGAGACTGGGATTTGTCACTCCGTGTAAACGAAGAGGTATCTCTGGGCCCACTCGGTAGGACATCATCATAATGTGCACAATGTGACCAAGGGGTTGATCACGGGATGATGTGTTATGGAACGAGTAAAGAGACTTGCCAGTAACGAGATTGAACAAGGTATCGGTATACCGACGATCGAATCTCGGGCAAGTACAATACCGTTAGACAAAGGGAATTGTATACGGGATCGATTGAGTCGTTGACATCGTGGTTCATCCGATGAGATCATCATGGAACATGTGGGAGCCAACATGGGTATCCAGATCCCGCTGTTGGTTATTGACCGGAGAACGTCTCGGTCATGTCTGCATGGTTCCCGAACCCGTAGGGTCTACACACTTAAGGTTCGATGACGCTAGGGTTATAAAGGAAGTTTGTATGTGGTTACCGAATGTTGTTCGGAGTCCCGGATGAGATCCTGGACGTCACGAGGAGTTCCGGAATGGTCCGGAGGTAAAGATTTATATATGGAAAGTTGTTGTTCAGGTTCCGAAAAAAGTTCGGGTTTTTTCGGTATTGTACCGGGAAGCTTCCAGAAGGTTCCGGAGGATTCCTGAGGGGTCCGGAGGTCCGGAAATTGTTCCACCATGTCAAATACAGCAGCATGGGCTGTAGGGGGGCGCCCTAGCCTTAATGGGCCAGGGGCACCAGCCCCCCCCCCAAGGCCCATGCGCATGGGAGAGGGGAAACCATAAGGGGGAGGGCCTCCACTTGACTTGGGAGGCACTCCTCCCCCCTTTGGCCGTCGCCCCCTCCTCAGATTGGATCTGAGGGGGCCGGCCCCCCTCTCCCTTGCCCCTATATATATGTGGGGGGTGGGAGGGCAGCCGCACCCCAAGTTCTGGCGCAGCCCTTCCCCTCTCCCAAGTACTCCTCCTCTCTCGCGGTGCTTGGCGAAGCCCTGTAGGATTGCCACGCTCCTCCACCACCACCATGCCGTTGTGCTGCTGCTGGATGGAGTCTTCCTCAACCTCTGGCTCTCTCCTTGCTGGATCAAGGCATGGGAGACATCACCAGGCTGTACGTGTGTTGAACGCGGAGGTGCCGTCCGTTCGGCACTAGGATCTCCGGTGATTTGGATCACGACGAGTACGACTCCTTCAACCCCGTTCTCTTGAACGCTTCCGCTTAGCGATCTACAAGGGTATGTAGATGCACTCTCCTTCCCCTCGTTGCTGGTTTCTCCATAGATAGATCTTGGTGACACGTAGGAAATTTTTGAATTTCTGCTACGTTCCCCAACATGAGGCAGGAGGAAGACGCGGTGGATGAACAATAGCAGGTGGAGGCTGGAGGAAGTCGACGGTGGATGAACAGTAGCCCATGGAGGATGGAGCGAGGCAGTAGACAGTGGATGAATAGTAGCCTGTGGAGTCCCATTTCGCGGTACGCCACACCCCTCCCGATGAACAGGACTCTGTTTTGACCGTAGGCGCTCCAACACAAGTCCGTTTCCTCCATTTTACGACATGCCACACCCCTCCCGATGAACAGGATCCCATTTTCACCATACATGGTCGAACAGAAGGCCGTTTCCTCCGTTCTGCCGTATGCCAGGCCCCGTCTCGGCTGTTCCGTCCAAGCCGGTTGGCTTCCGATGAACATGACGCATTCTGTTGCCTCCCGATGAACATGACGCACTTTCTTTGTTCCAACCCAGCCGGTTGGCTACTGATGAATAGGACGCCATTGCTGCCGTCCGCTGCCTGTCCGTGTACACGAGCCCTGGCCGTACGTATGCACGAGTAGGCGTTCGAGACACCACCCGTATGTACGTACGTGGCCGTATTTTTTGGCATTTGGCTATATGTACGTGTACTGGTTTAGACTGGACTGCTTGAACTGCTACGTCGGGGGATCTACTACTACACATGCCGTTGCTTTCTCGGCCACGGGTCATTGTTGCAGAGACACCGATCGGCCACTGTGTACGTACATGTTGGCGACCATCCAAACAACACTAATATGCTTCGACCGGGTGGGTCCCAGCTGTCAGGGGGATAAGGAGGCACTTCTTTGCGTGCGAAGATATAGTTGATGGGTCCCAGCTGTCAGCGGGAGGAATCATTTTTTTGCACGTAATACAGAGGAACTTCCTTGCATCCGAAGATGTAGTTGGTGGCTCTAGCTCTCAGCGTCACCGCATACAGTCATCTTTTGATGGCTATCATTCGTTGACCATGTTGACTACACTGCTCCGAGAGCACCAAGCCGGTGGATGATGGCGAGGCCTAGGAAGGGAACGACGCAGAGCCGGGGAAGACAAGACAGTGGATGCCCACATGGAGGGCAGTACGTGGGTTGACTGGTTCAGTGGCGGTGTGATGTTGTCGTCGCCGCGGAATAACAGGGGTTGTGGGTGAGTAGAGGGATGGCCTAGCCACAGGTTGGAGTGGGAGGGGTAGTGAGGCCTGGGCGGCAGCACAGCCAGCCACGTGAGGCAGGAGCACGCGGTCCCGCCGGTGCTGGTTTGGGCGGCTGCATCAAGAAAATCACAGGTTGAAGAAGCAGAACAACTGTTGGATTAACATACAACAATCATTGATGATAGAATCATTTGTTGACTAAGTTGACAAACCCCGCGTACGCGTCAACTGAGTAGGGCCACAAGTCAGCCTCCAAATATGATGGGCCCCAGTTGTCAAGGGGAGCAATCGTTCTTTTTCGCTTAATAAGGAGGCACTTCCTTGCGTGCGAAGATATAACTGGTGGGTCCCAGCTGTCGGGGGATTCATTTTTTTTCGCATAATAAGGTGGCACTTGCTTGCATGCGGCCATGGATCATGTGGATCCCTACTGTCAGGATCTCCACTTATATCCCTCTTTCGATGGCTGTCGTTTGTTGACCACGTTGACCACGCAGCGCCGAGAGCATCAACGTGGTGCACGACGGTGGGGCCCAGGAAGGGAACAATCCGGAGCCGGTGAAGCCACAGTAGTGGATGCCCACACTGAGGGGAGTACGAGGGCTATGACTGGTTTGGCTGCGGGATGAGCTGGCGTCGCCGAAAAATAACATGAGGTGCAGGTGGGTAGAGGGATGGCCTGGCCAGCGGTGGCATTAGGGTCGGGCGGTGAGGCTTGCGTGGCAGCACAGCCGACCATAGGAGGAGGGAGCAGGCAGTCCCGCCGGCGCTGGCTTGGGCGGTTTGGAGCAGGAAGATCAGAGATTGAAGAAGCACACCGACCGTTGGATGGACATCCAATAGTCATTGCTCTCTTATGTTAACTAAGTTGGCACAACCTTGCGTACATGTCAGCCTTTTTCTTTTTCAGGAAAACGTACACATCAACCTATAGTAGGCGTACAAGTCAGCCTCAAATCTGTGAAAAACAACATACAACCCATCTGCCATTATTTCTAATAATTTACAGCCCATTTGCTAATTCTTGAGGATTTTTTTTGGAGCCCATATTCTTTTTGTTAGCATTACAACCCATATTGTGGCCACGGATAAAAAATTCTACAAAATTTTGCATATTTCGGTGCGGTCTGAATTGTTTTTAATCCCGAAATTTCGACTCACATTCAAACTAATTTGAAAAATAAATTTATATCAATATAAAATCCAAATAATTGTCCACGCATAAAAATCAATGGAATTTTAAATCTTGAAATAAAAATAAATAAATTTGAAACTAATTGTCGGTTTGCTATGTTTTAAAAATGTACAACCCATTTCTCATTACTAATAACCCATTTTCTGGGCAAATGGAATGAAACTCTTCTCGTCTTGAAAGATTTGCAGCCCAGTAGGGCTCACAAAAGCAAGTAGATTTGCAGCCCAGTAGGGCCCAGTAGGGCGAACGGGCCTATAGCCTAGTGGTTTTAGCGACCTTAGTAGCACCACAGGTCCTGGGTTCGACTCCCGGTGGGAGCGGATTTAAACAGGCCTGGGCAAAAATTTCTGGAATAAATAAGGGTTGTGGGGCTGTTGCTCTACAGTAAATAGTCAAAAAAAGCAAGTAGGCCTTGGTTGGGTATTCTACAAAAGAAAAATAAATGGGCTAGCCATTTTCAGAAATAAAAAAAAACTACTGGGCTGGCCTTGTGGTAAACATAAAATAAAAGGCTGGCTAGACAGGCCAGAGTGCCCCGCACAACCCAGTTGACACCCTACTCCATGTCAAAAAACAAAAAGAACTGGGCGAGCTGCTGGGTCCCTGGTGTCAGCCGCTCGTTGTGCAATTCTCTCGTTTATTGACTATGTTGACAATAGCATGGGACCCAGATGTCAGAAATCCATTAGGAGGAACCGTTTTTTGGCTTGAAATAAGGAGGCACGTGCTTGCGTGCTGTCATGACCCTGGTGGGTCCCTGTTGTCATCCTCTCCATGTAAAATCATCTTCGGATTGTGTACACGTCAACCTAGTAGGCCCACAAGTCAGCCTCTAAACCCGTGGCGGACAAATACAACCCATTTAAAAAAATAACAACCAATTCCATATGTTCAAACAGAAAGTTCAACATGTAGAGCAAAGTAACATGTATGATCTAGATATAGAGTATTGAACTTCCACGTTGACAACCATCATAGCCAAGTTAACTATCTACTCCCACTAACACTCTAATGTACAAGTACTAACTTACTCTTAGCTAACTAGACGATGCCGGCCGCCATCTGCGGTACACGCTAAATGCCGGCACCGACGTCCTCCTCCTTGCCAAAGGTACGATAGGGCACGTCGCTTGCGCGCGTTGGCCCTTTCCATGCCGGTGTGATCCACCGAAGCTTCAACTTCTAAGCAGGAAACCCACTTGACGAGCTGGTAGTAAAATTCAGTGTCGTGAACGCGTGCATGCCCGACAGCCTCCAGGGCTATTTGCTGGGCGCCGACCTCCGTGTAGTCGGCCCAGTTGCATGTGCTCTGCTCGCGACTCAGAGTGTCGGTGCGCTGCTGCTCCATGCCCCGCTAGCAGTGCAAATCAGCGATACACTGCTCCTCCGCCAGATGGTCGCGCTCGAACAAGTCTTCATACTCCGCAACACTAGTTCCAGCGATGACCGCCTCCGGCATCGCCTATTGTGGATGGGCGGGGTCATGGCGGACATGGTGAGAACAAGGGCAAGTGGCGAGCGACGTCGGGCCAGTGGGGGCTTATGAGGATAGGGCGAGTTGGGTGACGGTGCCACCAGAGAATGCCGGGAACCAGTAATTATAGGCGGAAGGTAGGTGAACTAGCATGCCACAGGAAACACGATGGTCATCGCGGTCATCGGAATTCAATGCATAAGCAGGCATGGCTTAACTCACTAGCTTGCTATGGAAAACTAGAAAAACTGAAATTATGACTGTGTCATCCCGTTCCATCTCATCAGTGGTGCGTCCCATCCGTGCTGGGTCGCACATCGGCATGACGGTCAAACAAGTGCACTCGATTCATCCAAATGAAGTACATGCATGATCCGCTGGTTATTCGTGTAGGATTGAGTCGGTCGGATAGTGTACGTGTAGGCTCGCAATAGCTGATGAATGTTTGCTGGGAGGTAAGGCATTTGCGAACGTTTCTGCTGGCAGTTTCTTCAGATTCGCATGGAATTTTCTTCAGAACAACATGTCAGTTTCTTCAGAGGTAGGCATTTTTATGCAAAAACTGCCACCTTTGTATCTTGCGTCGCAACTAAAACTGCCAGGAGCGTATTAGTAGGCTAGCTAGTGATGGATTAGTAACTTGTAAATACTAAGCGAACAGAAATAAGGAATTGCTAGTAACTTGTAACACTGAGCACACAGAAATAAGGATCATGTTCTTCACAGCAGTAAGAGCCGATCCGTTCGAAATGTTCACACGAGACTCACATGCCTAGCTTTGTAATATGTTCCCATTAATAGCCCAAATTCACAACCAACTAGTATGATTCCCATACATAAGATCAACATGTTAATGCATCTCAATGATTCATAGATCATATACAATATGTAGCTCCTAAAGCAAAGATCAAGAAAAAACATATGTTCTTGCTACTAACATGGATGCTTCTCTGGGCCAACATTCAGTACAGAGTGAAATACAAATGTGATTGTGAAGTCTACATTTCCACTTGCAAATGTAAGTGGTTTCACCAAAAGATGGAACCATGAGAGTGAACCACACATGATGGCGGAACATCCACTGAAATATGAGTTGGTCATCTGTCGATCACACAGCAAGACTAGTTTCAGAATACAACTTTAACTTTGGCAAAATGATGCCCATTGGATAATGTAAACAAAACAATGAAGCACCTAGTGTTGGCCAATAAACAGTACAGTACTACTTTTGTGCAGTCCATGAAGTGACAATCTAATCTTTCAGTGTCTATTTTCAAATGGCACCTGTAACATCCCAAATTTTCAATTTGGAATGTTATACATTAGATCATCATTGCATATCATATTTTATTGCATTTAGGGTTGATCCTCGAAATTCTACGCAACTCAAGGACCCACAAAGAGAGTTGGGGATTTCGTTATTTTCATATTTGAGTTTTCTCAAATTTTAAAAAGAGGATTGTTTGATTTTAATTATTTTCTCTTCGAATATTTCTTATAGGAAAATAAAAGAGAGGGGATAAAATGACTTCTCAAAAATAAAGAAATATTGGAGGTTAAATATTAAAATCAAATAAGTATTTTATTCGGAGTTTTATTGCTATTTTATTTGAATTAGGAAAAAAATGCATTTTTCAAAATTGCATTAGAGGCCCAAATAAATGTTCACTTTGTCCGCTATATTTTTAGAGGACGGGGAAAAATTATTTCAAGATTTTTGGAGTCTGTTTAGTATTTCTTTTCTTTGTTTTTCTACGTGTCGGATTATTTAAAAAAAAGGAACTGACTTAGCCGGGCCGTACCCGGCCCTGACTTCTCCGACCGGCCCTTTTAAAAGGCCTGCTCCGGGACCCTGCCAGCCCAGCCGCCCGCCCCCGCTAACCCTAGCCGCCGGCGCCTCGAATTGCACGCCGCCGCCGTCAGCCGCCGCTGTGAGTCGCCGCTGCGAGTCGCCAGCGTCATCGCCTCCTGCCGCGACACCGCCGTCCCTCGGAGCCACCGCCGCCCGCCGACCCCGTCGCCACCCGTCGCCGCCCCGCCAACCCCGTCGCCCGTCGCCACCGTCGATGATCGCCGGAGCTGCCGCCATCCCGTCACCATCCCGACCCCGCCGCCGAGGTAGCCACCGGTTTTCGTAGAAAACTGTTTGGTTTTTTTCTTTCGAAAACCCTTGTTATTTTTTATTTTAGATCGGTTTTTATTTTTTATCGGTTTAGTTATTTTGCGAACGCCAGTTCGTACGTTCGTTTTAACGAACGGTTTTCACCCGTTAGCCGCAGACAGCGAACGCTTGTTCGTTAGTCTGTTCGTCAGTTTTTCTTTTTCCAGGGTTTTTCCGCGATTATTTTCGATCGCGATTTCTGCCCTGATTTTCATTTTAGTTTATCTTTTCGCTCGTTTATCGGAATCAGGCGATTCAAGCGCCTAGATCTTTGTCTCGAAGCCCTCTTTCAGTTTAATCAACTTGAACAAGGTTTTGCTACTGTAAAATTTGACTTAAGTCCAAATTAGTAAACTGATCTTGTTTCTTTCGCAGTTTGAGTTTAATTGCTTCGTTTGATTTGATTCTTTTTGCAAACCAGAGTTCTCAAGTTGAACTTTCTGGTTAGGTCGCTTATTTGAGTTTTACCCATGCTTCTAGTTGAGTGCTTATTGTATGCTTTGTTTGTTTGCGATAGAGTACCCGGAGTGCGAAGCATGCTACTACGAGTCTCTAGGTTTCACAGAAAAACAGGAAGGCAAGTAACACTTTGATCATACCTCTTTACTACCCGGTTTTATTTGCATTAGATCAACCCTCAAACAATTGCATGGTTAGGATCTGTTTAACATGTGGGTTTTGGGAAGTAGATGATGAGGTAGAACCTATTGTCCTGTTTATTATCAAACCTTTGGGAGTTACTTCTACGTTGCTTATATTGCTATGCTATGCTCGTAGATGTGGTTTGGGTGAGTTTATCCATGACAGATGTGAGTATTGTTAATGAATGGTTTACTTGAGGTGGCTACTGAAATACACATATGGGTGGATTGCGTGAGGCAACCTGGAGTACCCAGTGGTTGTTAGGGCACCTGGAGAATCCAGTGTTGTCCTATGATATCCCGGAGTACACGTGTGATCATCCTACGGTCCGCCACCCAGGCTCAAAGGGATCATAAGATTATTCATGCTAGAAACTTCCGTGCAGCCACAAGCCATTATGGGCTCTGGCATAGTTGACTAAGTTGCGTGAAGCTCTTGAAGAGGTAGGCTAGCAGATGTAGTGGGTTGTAGGTGGTACTGCCTATCCAGAGTAGAGAGTTAATGCTTCTGAAAGACTGTGTCTCGAATCTCCGACCATGGATGTATTCGAGTCTTGTGGGGAAAAGTGCGCAAACCTCTGCAGAGTGTACAAACTAATCATGGTTAGCCGTGTCCCCGGTTATGGACGTTTTGAGTATTTAGTTCTTGGATTATTGTGTTGATCTCATCACTCTTAATATAATTTGATTGGGTTTAATGATGATGCTTAATTGGGATTGAGTTGGAGGAACCTTCTCAATGTTTAACAACCACCATGATAGTTAAATACAATTTATTCCTTTGTTGTAGGGAAAAACTGGCTTTATGCAAAACTATAACCATAAAGCTTTCCACCAGCCATATTTGCATCTAGTGATAGCATTTATTCTGTTCACTACTCTATGTGTTACATTGCCAACATATTCCATGTGCTGACCCGTTTCGGGCTGCAACGTTCATGTTGCAGACTTTTCAGACGACGAGTAAGGTGCCATAGGTCGTTGTCTTTTACTCAGTGATGCCGTTGGAGTTGATGGACTCACTTTATCTTCCAAGCCTTCCGCTGTTATCGATTTTAGATGGCCTGAAGCCATATTTTTGTAATAAGTTCTCTTTTGAGACATTCGATGTAATAAGTGTGTGATTGCTACTCTGTTATAAATCCTCAAGTACTGTGCGTGTCAGCATTACCGATCCAGGGATGACTGTCGGAGTAAATGACCACGGGTAGCCTAGCCGGCTCCCTTTGGCCCTTAGAAAAAACAACAGGCAGACCGAGCCTTGAAGCACCCAAGACGCGGGGCCGCCTTCCTCCGGCCGACTGTCTCATAGGCCGGCTACCGGAAGGCGGCCCGGCCCTAAACTCTCTTGGAGGACGCCACGATAGGGCCGACTCCAAGAAGCCGGCCACGGAAAGACCGACTCCAAGAAGCCGGCCCAAGAAGACCGACTCCAAGAGGCCGGCCCCTGGCAGGCGGCCAGGGGCCATGCCCTAAAATTCTGCACCCCCATAACGATGATGGGACGGGGCGTGGCAATAGTGGACCCTGCCACCCCCGAATCCCAGAACACGCATGGCTACAGTATGCCGTACGGGACAGCCATCACCCGTCCGACGTGGCACTGTTGCCATGTTGATCATGACGCCCTCCATGACGGGCTGCCAGTACGGCCCGTAGGTGGCGGGCCCCTTCGGTCATAGAGACACCCGAAGGCGGCCTGGCCTCCCCCAGCCGGCCTGAGGCATGACCGGCTTCCTATGGCCAGCTTGCTCCCCTCCTCGGGGCACGCGCACCATTAAGGAGACAAGACGAGGTAAGGCTACAGTGAGAGCCCGCAAGGCGGCGACACTGTAGTCATGCTTACCTCGGCAAAGCCCTCGTCATCAGAGGCAAGGCAACAGTAACCAGCCCTCAACAAGACCCCCAAGCGGTGGGGCCGGCCTGTCGACCAATGAGCCGGCAGCCGGCGGGACCTACCAGTCGGCGGGCCCCAGCGGCGAAGCCGGCGGCCATAGACACTGACAGCTGGGGCCCGCGCCCAGCCGAATTACCATTGTACCCCCCGGGGGGGGGGGGGGTAGGCCTATATAAACCCCCCGGGGCACCCATGCAAAGGGTTGATCTCATAGAGTTTTAGACACTACCATAGGGAGAGAAGAGAGCTAGCCTTGCCCTTCTTCCTCCTCCCACCGAATAGCTCAAGGAGCCTCTTGTAGCTTCTCATCGATCTAGTGATCATGTAGAGACCCCGCAAAGCAGGAGTAGGGGTATTATCTCCACGGAGAGCCCCCAACCTGGGTAAGATCCGCCGGCGTGCATGTCTTTACCTCATCCCGTTTCCAGGCACCGGCGATGTCTTACTGGCTCCCACAATGATAAGCCATCCATTGGCATATGTCGCACCTACCACCCAACATTTGGCGCCCACAGTGGGGCCAGGTGCACCATCGTCCGGAGACCTGCTCTGGACGGGAACCCTTTCCCTCCCCAGCGAGCGTAGCTAGCCCGGCACGCCTGATGGCGCTTGCCACGACGCGCTGCAAAGCGTCGACGACGCCTGCATAGCGAGCTGCCTCGCCGGTCTTCTTGGCGAGGCTCGCATCTCCGACGAGTCCGCATCCGACGCGGGCATAGGCTGCCCCGAGAGCCGCCTCGTCAGCCTCCTCGACCAACTCCACGTCTTCAGCGAGCCTACCGTGGAGTTGGAGTTAGTCGGCTCCACCGACCCGATACTTGTCAACTCCGACACGGCGTCGCTCGACGCCTTCCCCACCGACGTGATCATCTTCGACGACCCCCTTCCTCGAGCCGACAGTGGCGGCAGCACCGTCACCGAGGTGCTAGTCATCAGCCACGGCATCACCTCCGACGAAAACGCCCGCGACGCCCTGTAGGCAACGCTGCACGATCTGTCCGCCCCCATCCCGGCGGACGCTGACGCCGAGATGCTGGAGGCACGCTGCCTTGCTCTCCTTGCGAAGGGCCAGAAGATAGCCTCCATGAGATGCCTCACTGAAGCCCACCAGCGCGAAGTTGACCGCGCCGCCTTCGGTACACCGCCTCCAAAAGGGCCAAGGCGAGTCGACATCATCAAGAAACGCGGCGCGACCATCGCCAGCATGCTGGGAGCGGACCGCCCCGTCTACGCCACGCCCCTCAAGAACCTACGCGCCGCTCAGTCGATCGTAGACGAGCTAAATGGACTGTGGGCCGACGAGCTCCCCTACATGACCAGACGCATCCAGTAGCTAACCGATGCGGCCGCAGAGCAGCACGAAGCCGGCGTCCGTGCTGGAAGCCCCCCTCGCCGAGAGCACGACGCGACGTCGCGTACGCCGACGACAGGCGGCGCTCGTGCGAGACAAGAGAAGGAGCCGGCTGGTAGCCGCAGCCGGACTCGAATCACCATCGAGCGCGACGCAGAAGGCCGCCCTCGAGGTGTGGAACAACGAGGCGACCCGCCTTCTCCTTCGCCTCGTGGGGAGAGATATCCCACCCCACCGCCTGTCGCGCATCCGACTCTCAGCGGCCGACTAGGTCGCCGCGAAGGAGTCGGCGAGAATGATGCCTGCCATCGGATCGACCTCCTTGTGCGATCCCTAGCTTTAGAAGAAGATGATGATGTCGGCCCGCCTTGCTTCGGCCCCGCGATGAGCCCTTCCCCAAAGGGTTCTCGCTCCCAAGAGACACGCCCAAGTACAACGGCTCCGTGAAGCCGGAAGATTGGTTGATCGACTACTCCACCGCAGTTCTCATAGCAAATGGCAACATGCGCGTTGCCGTGAAGTATGCCCCCCTGATGCTCCAAGGCACGACACGCACCTAGCTCAATAGCCTCAAGCCCTACAGCATCAACAGCTGGCTGGACTTCACAGAAGCCTTCATACGCAACTTCACCAGCACCTACAAACGGGCTCCCAAGCCCCGACAGCTCTCCTTGTGCATACAAGGGCCCAATGAATCAACCCGCGACTACCTCACGCGTTGGGCCGAGCTCCGCAACT
>NC_041387.1:428171361-428205166 GCF_002162155.2 Triticum dicoccoides | reverse complement strand
TTCAAGCCATTGAGTACTTCACCGCCGGGTGCAGAGAGGGCACCCACCTCAAGCACCGACTCCTCTGCGACGAGACGACTACCCTCGATGAACTGCTGGTCATAGCAGACAAGTACGCCACGACTGAATCCTCAATGAAGACTGAGCTCCGAGTAGACGCCTCTGGAAAAGTGCTGGCGCCGGCTCCCAAGACGCCGGCTGGGGAATCCAGCCGACGCCCGTACCAGAACGACCACAAGCGCAAAGCCCCTATGCCGTCTTCCACCAGCCGGCAGGTGGCCACAGTCGAAGACGAGCAACCTGAAGGGCGTCCGGCACCCAAGAAGCAGAAGGGCGGCAGGCCGGCTTGGCAGCCGGCTTTCTCCTACGAGCAAACCCTCGATGCCCCCTGCAAGTTCCACAGCGGCGCGAAGCTGTCCAACCACACAACTCGGAAGTGCCATTGGATCACACGAATCTTTAAGGGCGAGGGGCTATTGCCGCCTTCGCCTGCAGGTCAGCCGCCTCTAGCCCCACAGCAGCCGGCCGCTCGACCAGCAGTCGGAGCTATTCAAGATGAGTTCCCCGATGAACATGCCGCCTACATCATCTTTACAAGCCAGACAGAAGGCCGGCGTAGCCGGTGCCGACAGCAGCAAGAAGTCAACGCGGTCGCCTCCAACAACCCCGAGTTTATGCACTGGTCGGAGAAGCCTATCAGCTGGAGCCAGGCCGACCACCCAGAGGTGATGCCGTCTCCTGGCTCCTATGCAATGGTTTTGGATGCCACCCTCGCGATAGAAAGGCGAGCCGCCCGTTTCTCCCGCGTACTGATAGACGACGGGAGCAGCATCAACATGCTGTATCGTGATACCATGGAGAAGCTCAACATCAAGCCGAAGTAGCTCATGCCAAGCCGGACTGTGTTCCATGGCATCGTACCCGGCCTATCCTGCTCACCAATCGGCAAGATCAAGATGGATGTCCTCTTTGGGGGCAAGGATCATTTCCGCCGAGAAGCAATATGGTTTGAGGTAGTGGATCTGGAGAGCCCGTACCACGCATTGCTTGGCCGATCTGCTTTGGCCAAGTTTATGGCTGTGCCCCACTATGCCTACCTCAAGATGAAGATGCCGAGTTCCAAGGGCATCATCACCATAGCCAGAGACTACAAGAAGTCTTCTGAGTGTGCAGCAGCTAGCAGCCGGCTGGCCGAGTCCCTTGTGATTGCTGAAGAGAAGAAGATGTTGGATCGAGTCATGGCCATAGCTGGCAAGCAGCCGGCCCTGTCCCCCGACCCCAAGGAATGTGATGCCCAAGGTTCTTTCCAGCCGGCGAAAGAGACAAAGAAGATACCCCTGGACCCGGAGCACCCGGAGAGGTACGCTGTCATAGGCACCGGCCTCGACAGCAAATAGGAAGGCGAGCTCGTCGATTTCCTCCGTGAGAATTGGGACAAAACATCTTTGCATGGTCTCCCAAAGACATGCCGGGTGTCCCGATGGATTTCGCCGAGCACAAGCTACACGTCCGAACTGACGCCAAGCCAGTCAAGCAGCCCTTGCGCCGCCTGTCAGAAGAGAAGAGAAGAGTAGTCGGAGAAGAGATAGCCCGACTTCTGGCAGCCGACTTCATTATGGAGGTGTTCTTTCCAGAATGGCTTGCCAAACCGGTCCTGGTGTTAAAGAAGAACAAGCAGTGGCGCATGTGCATTGACTACACCAGCCTCAACAAAGCCTGCCCTAAAGATCCTTTTGCTCTGCCAAGGATTGATCAAGTGATAGACTCCACAGCCGGATGCAAGCTGTTGAGTTTCTTGGATGCTTACTCGGGCTACCACCAGATAAAGTTGGACCCAACTGACCGCCTGAAGACCGCCTTCATCACCCCATTTGGAGCTTTCTGTTACCAGACTATGACATCCGGCTTGAGAAATGCCGGTGCCACTTTTCAGCGTTGCATGCAGAAATGCCTCCTCAAGCAACTCGGAAGAAATGCCCACGTCTATGTAAACGATGTTGTGGTGAAAATGGAGAAACGCGACACCTTGCTGGAAGACCTCAAGGAGACCTTTGAAAATTTGCGCCGGTTCCAGATCAAGCTCAACCCTGAGAAGTGCGTGTTTGGGGTACCAGTTGGCCAACTTCTAGGCTTCCTGGTCTCCGAACGCGGCATCGAATGCAACCCAGTGAAGATCGAGGCCATAGAGAGAATGAAGATTCCTACCAAGCTGCGAGACGTCCAAAAGTTCACCGGATGCCTGGCATCTCTGAATCGCTTCATCAGTCGACTCGGAGAGAAGGCTCTCCCCCTCTACCGACTCATGAAGAAGTCCACTCACTTCGAGTGGAATGACCAGGCGGACCAAGCTTTCCACGACCTAAAGAAGATGCTGTCCACGCCGCCTGTCTTGGCAGCACCGACTGAGAAAGAGCCCATGTTCCTCTACATTACCGCCACTAGCCGGGTGGTTAGCACAGTTATTGTGGTCCAGCGTCCAGAAGAAGGCCGAGCTCAGCTAGTCCAGAGGCCGGTATATTATTTGAGCGAAGTACTGTCCACCTCGAAGCAGAACTACCCGCACTATCAGAAGATGTGCTATGATGCGTACTTCGCCTCCAAGAAACTCAAGCCCTACTTTCAAGAGCATCCCATCACGGTCGTGTGCACTGCCCCGCTTGAAGAGATCATAGGCATCCAGGATGCATCCGGCCGAGTGGTGAAATGGGCCATTGTGCTAGCTCCTTACACAATCTACTACCAGCCCCGCACCGCCATCAAGTCCCAAGCATTGGCCGACTTCCTCGTCGACTGGGCCGAGACCCAGTACCTGCCACCGGCCCCCGACTCCACTCATTGGCGGATGCACTTTGACGGATCCAAGATGCGCATCGGCTTGGGAGCCGGCATCGTCCTCACCTCGCCCAAAGGCGACAAACTCAGATACACATTGCAAATCCATTTTGCCGCCTCCAACAATGTGGCCGAGTATGAGGCGCTCATACACGGGCTCCGGCTAGCCAAGGAACTCGGCATCCGCCGGATCCTGTGCTATGGCGACTCAGACTTGGTGGTTCAACAATCATCCGGCGACTGGGACGCCAAGGACGCATACATTGCAAGCTACCGCTTCCTTGTTCAGCAAATCAGCGGATACTTTGAGGGGTGCGAGTTCCTCCATGTGCCACAGGCCGACAACGAGCAAGCAGATGCCCTGGCGCGAATAGGCTCCACCCGGCAAGCTATACCAACCGGCGTCGCCCTCCAACGCCTCCTCAAGCCGTCTATCAAGCCATCTCCGGAATCTAGTTCCATCTTCGTGCCGCCTGACCCCGACGCAGTCGGATCCGACTTCGGGAACCAAGCAGGCGGCTCGGGGACTTCGACAGCCGGCTCGGGGACTGCCATAGTCAAACCCAGCCCAGGGACTACTGCAGCTGGCCCGGAGACTGCACCGACACAGCAGGTGGCGGCTGACTCCAACTCTTCACAACCCAGTCCCCCCACCCTAGTTGCAGTAGCCGTTTTGGCGATAGAAGAAGTCACAGCTCCATCATGGGCCCAGCCCATCCTCCACTTCCTGATAAACGGAGAACTGGCGACTGACGAGATCTCGACAAGACAAGTCCAGCGCCGAGCCGGAGCATACACAATAATGAACTGAGAGCTTGTTAGGCGCATCGTTACTGGAGTCTTTCAGCGCTGCGTCGAGCCAGAGAAAGGCATAGCAATCCTCGAAGACATCCACCAGGGCGAGTGCGGCCACCATGCCGCCTCAAGGGCACTCGTCGCCAAAGCTTTCCGCCATGGATTCTTCTGGCCAACTGCTTTGGAGGACGCCAAGGAGTTAGTCAAACACTGCAAAGGGTGCCAAATCTTCGGCTCCAAGCAGCACCTGCCGGCTTCTGCACTCAAGACCATCCCCCTCACTTGGCCTTTTGCTGTCTGGGGGCTGGACATGGTCGGCCCATTCAAGACAGTGCGCGGCGGCATGACACATCTGCTTGTCGCCGTGTACAAATTTACCAAGTGGATTGAAGCAAAGCCAATCAAGAAACTAAATGGGCCGACTGCCGTGACATTCATCGCAGATATTACAACCCGGTATGGAGTACCACACAGCATCATCACCGACAATGGCATGAATTTTGCCAAGGGAGCACTGGCACATTTCTGCGCGACTCAGGGCATCCGACTAGACTTAGCGTCTGTTGCCCACCCGCAGTGAAACGGCCAAGTCGAGCGAGCAAACGGCCTCATCCTCTCCGGCATCAAGCCCCGACTGGTCGTGCCGCTGGAGCGTTCGGCCGGCTGCTGGCTCGACGAGCTGCCAGCCGTCCTCTGGAGTTTGCGCACTACCCCAAACAAGTCAACCGGCTTCACCCCCTTCTTCCTTGTATATGGTGCCGAGGCTGTCATCCCAACTGACATCGAGTTCGACTCACCTCGGGTCACCATGTACACGGAGGCGGAGGCCAAGGAAGCACGAGAAGACGGTGTCGACTTGTTGGAAGAAAGCCGTCTATTAGCCCTCATCCGGTCCGCCATCTACCAGCAGGGTCTACGCCGTTACCACAGTCGAAAGGTCAAGCCAAGATCTTTCCAAGAAGGTGATCTTGTGCTCTGGCTGATCCAGCGAACAGCCGGCCAGCACAAGCTCTCGGCCCCTTGGGAAGGCCCCTTCATCATCAGCCGGGCCCTAGGCAACGACTCCTACTACCCGATCGACGCACAGAAGCCGAAGGCACGCAAGAGAGTTGATTCCGGCAAGGAGTTGGAGCGACCATGGAACACCAATCTTCTCCAAAGATTTTACAGTTAAAATGCAGTATGTACCATGCTACCTTTTGTATTAAGTATGAGACAACGGCCCCCCCGAGGAGTACTCGGGGACTACCCTCTTTTATCTATGAATGATGGGTATCATACCCATGGTTATGCCACTACATTCGCTTTTTTTCGTCCGGCACAGGGTTCGACTAGTCGGCCCGGGGACTTGCCGCCTTGAGTTATGTCCAAGTTCTACCTGCAGTCAGACAAGTAATGTGCCGGCACCCAAGCCCTCTCTTGTGAAAGTCGCAGCTTGAAGAATCGGCTGTCTGACTGGCAAGAGCCAAAGGCGGAAAAGAAGGCCCACATGAAAAACGACTAAGGACTAACGAACTTACATAACACAAGCCAACTTCCCCCCCCCCCGCCAACCGGCTGTCGAAACAGCCGGCTGGTCGGCTTCCCTTCTTACTCTGCTACAATCTAAGAAGGCTTGAGTACTTGCCTTCCCAGACGGCCAATTCCTTACCCGGCCACAGACTGCAGAGCAGCTGTCCGACTGGGAAGGCGGCGACCAAGGGAGGGCGGCAAAGGAAAACAGCCAAAAGATAAAAAGCAAGTAGGAATGGAAGCCAAGCACATGCATAATTATATTTACACAAAAGGCCATTGAAGGGCCGGCATTCGATAAAGTTTGAATACACCCCCAGTGGGTGGAACTGCGCAAAGTTAATAAAAAGTTGTTCAAAGAGTAACGAGCAGGAAAGTAAAGACAGCGAGTCAGGCCAAGGGAGCAACTGGGGCGTCGGGCAGATCGGTGGAGACGGCGGTGTCTGCTGGAGGAGTGGCCGGCTGGCGAGTCTAGGCTTGATCGTCACCTGCGGCAAGCGGTGCATTCGCATGCGCCTCGTTGCTGGAGGCACGATCAGGCTGAAGCTGGCTGGCTGCTTCACCATCCGGCACAATGTCTTTGTTGTCTTCCTCCTCCTCTTCGCCCTCGTCACTGGAGTCGATCTCCTCCGCCGAGTCTTCACCATCAGCCGGGTTCAGCCCGAACCACTCCTCCGGCTGAGCGACGCCGTCTTCGTCTACCTCAGGAGAAAAGGCGCTGGTGTCGGTGAAGTCGGCGATCACCGAGGCGGGCTGGATGATAGACGACAGCACCGCCTCCAGCTCCTCGTCAGCCTCCTGCCGCCTGGTGCGCAGCTGGTCCAAGTTTAGCCCAGGATACCAAGCCCGGACGAACTCTAGCGCCCGTCGAGCGCCGGACCGAGTTGCTGAAGCCTTCCAGGCCTCGAGGCGGCCGACTGCTACCTCCAGCCAGTTGGCAGTCCGGCTGGGGGTGCGGGGAATCACCTCGCCGGGCCATAGGACGGCCAACACCTGCGCTCCAGCATGCTGAAGACGGCAGAGCATGCGGTAGGCCGACTGGAGGCGGGCTTGGATTGCCAGAAGCTGCTCTTCAAGCAACCGGTTGGCGTCTGGGGCAATCTCAACCCCAGCCTGCCGCCGGGCCTCACGGTGAGCTTCGATGGCTTGGTTGGCGGTGACAGCGTAGCCGGGGAAGTATTCTTCACAAAGAAGAAAGAAGTAGAACAAATCAGAAGATAAACCAGGTTACAAGGACAAGCAAAGAAGTGAAGAAGAAGGCGGCCTACCGTTGATCAAATCTTCAACCCGGCTGTAGCCTTCGCTCAGCGCCTGCCTCGCCTCGGCCCAGATCGCTGCCTCGGTCTCATACTCGACTTTGAGGGTGGCTTCGCTGTCCTACGCCGCCTTCAAGGCCGCCTTGTGGTTCTCCTCCTGGCCGGCCAACTTCTTGGCCAGACGATCAGTTCCTGAACTAAGGCATTGAGCTCGCCCTCCCTGGTGTGAAGGGCGATCTGGGCCACGCCTAGCTGCTGCCTCAAGTCGGCATTTGCTCCTGCCGATATGAAGAAGAAGAAGTTAAGGAAGAAGTCGTCAGGAAAGATCTGACCCGACTGCTCAGCAGTCGGCCCGAATCTCGGGGACTACACCCAGTGGGTGCGCTGACGCGCCCCCACAGGAGATAAAAAACCAAAACACTCACGTCGGCTCTCCGGATCAGCGGCCTTCTGATTCATCTCCCGGGCCTGGGAGTTGAAGGTAGCGGTGTGGAGGTTGTGATAGTCCTGCAAATAGGACGAAGGTGCGAGCAAGAGCAAATCATTAAATCAAAGTCTTCTGAGAAGTTCCAAGCCGCCTGCTCAGCAGCCGACTTGGAACTCGGGGACTACACCCAGTGGGTGCGCTGACGCGCCCCCACGGAAGAAATCAAGAGCAAGAAGACTCACCCGGATGACCGACCGCGTTGTAAGAAACTCTTGGGTACACTGCTTCAGCGCGGTGGCCTGAGCCTAAAGCCGGCTCCGGACATCCTGTGCTGCCAGATTCAGCGCGGCTGTTCCACCGCGTGGCGTCCACCCTGGCGAGATCACGCTGGCTGTCTCCAGGTCATGCGACAACGAGCTGGAGCCCGCGGCCCTCTGCGGGTCCGGCTTCGAAGCCACCCTCCCTGCGCGCCGACGAGTCGGCGACAGGACCACAAGATCCGCCCTCGCAGTTGGCTCGCCTCCAGCCGACTGCTCAGGTGGTGCCTCGGGCTGGCTGCCTTAGCCTGTTCCGGCCGACGGAGGCGGCACCACCTCTTCCTCCAGGACGACTATGTCGCCCCCTCCCTCTCCATCGCCGGCGGGTCGCGGCCGGCTTCCTCTGGCGGGGGCACCGGGATTTCGAGGGCCACGGAGCGGAGGGGGATGACGAGTTGCGGAGGCTGGCTATGCAGGGCCTCCGCCTGGGCCTTGGCTGCCGCGTCGGCCTACGCCTTGGCCGACTCCGCCGTCGTCTCCTGAGCCGCCTCGGCGGCGACTGCCCTCTGCTCCTCCGCTTCCCGCTCCTCCCGCGCCTCCCGCACGTTCCGCTCCGTCGCCGCTTGGAGCTTGGCGCGAGGGTCTACGTGGCGGGAACTTGCAGATCCTCCCGCCCCGCTGACTATGGAGGCGGCGGTAGTCCGCTCAAGAGAGAGCGGAGCCCTGATTGATAAAACAAGAAAAGACTTAGAAGAGCGCCGACTGAAAAAAAAGAATGGCGTGCGAGAGTCAATACTTACGCCGAAACCGCCCGCGACTGCTTCACCACCTTGCGGAAGCGGGCCGCCTTCGCGGCCGCCTCGTCCTGCTTGGTCGCTGTCACAGAACCCTTGGGCTTCTTCGGCCGACCACCGAAGAGAGTCGGCGCCGCCCGGCGTTTCTGCGCCCACCCCGTGCAGCCGGCCTACCGGAAGGGCCGGCGCCTTGATGGTCGGATGCCGGCTGGCGGCGCGGAATAGGCTCGGCCTTGTCATCATCAGGCCAGTCATCAAAACCGGCGGTGAACCTGGAGCCGCCGGCATCGCCGCCTACCCCCACGGCGTCGTCGTCTAAGGCAGCCGCCCCCAAGTCGGGGTCATCAAGGTCGTTCGCCACGCGGTCGGGGGCGAACTCGCGTTCAGCCCCCGCGGTCCCGGTCGAAGGATGAAGGAGGGGGTTCTGATTAAAAACAAGCCGACTAGTCAGAAGCCGGCCAGAGAGAACTCGGCAACAAGAAAAGAAGAAAAGAAGGAAGGCTCACCATAGGTGCGGGGTTGGCGCGAGAATACGGCTCCTTGCCGTACTGTCACTCCTCGGTGAGCTTGCAGTTGGTGATGTAGTTCACCATGTAAGATACCTCGTCGTGAGGCATCTCTTTGGTGCTCAGCCGGCTTGGGTCGAAGCAGCCGCTCATCTGGCAGATCAGATGAGGGCGGCCTTGGAGCGGGAGCACTCGGCGCTCCACGAAGGCGGCTATCAGATCGGACCCAGTCAGGCGCTCCAACTGGATCAGCACCCAAAGCCAGGCGACGGCACCAGCCCCAGCCGGCGTCAGTGACCTAGCCCGGAAGGACCACGAGGGCTGCCTCCCAGGCGGCGGGCCGGCTACGTAAGCTGGCAGGTTGACGTAGTCGCCCTGCAAAGCGACATTCTTCACATAAAAATAGGATTTCTACTAGAGCTTCACCGACTGGATCAACGCGATGGGTGGAAATGGGTTGTCGGCTGCCGATCTCTGGATGGCGATGAAGGCGCCGCATGGAGCTGGCACGCCCGCAACGACCGTGCCGAGCTTGGACTGGAAGAGCTCCCCCCAAAGTTTGATGGTGGGGAGGACGCCGAGGAAACCTTCGCATAGAGTGACGAAGGCCGACAGCAGCACCACCGTGTTGGGAGTGAGGTGGTGTGGCTGAAGATGGTAAAATTCAAGAAACGAGCGGAAGAAGCCGCTCGCGGGAAGGCTGACGCCGCGCAGGCAATGCGAGTAGAAGATTACTCGCTCGCCTTCCTCCGACGCCGGCGAAATCTCCCTCGCCAGCGCGAGGCGGACCCGCACGAGATCTTTGCTTGGCAGCCGCCGCATCTTGCGGAGGAAGTCGATGTGGCCGTCGTGAACATTAGATCCGTCCCAGGAGCTCGACGTCGGAGCCATGAGGACGGGAAGGCGACGGAAAGCGCGATGACAGAGAGCGCGCGGTTCGGCGGCAATAAGATTGCGGCACACTAATAAGAATGGCGGAACGGAGGCATCATGGAGAGCCGCTGCAGCGACGGAGAGGAAGAAGAAGAAGGTGGTGGTGGAGCGAGGGCGAGCGTGCGAACGACTGCCGCTCCCCCTCCTCGCCCCTACTTATAGACTCGTGCGGCAAAGCCGAGGAGGCGAGGCGCGGGGGGCGTGGGATTAACTGCGCCCACTCCCCCACGTCCCACGATTATTGCGCCTTTGCAGCGAGTGGAAACCGCTGTCGGAACACGTGCGGTCGGTTCGGGCCACAAAAGATCCGCGCACGGGCCGAGGCGTGGAAGTGGCGGGCCCCGGTCTGCGGCGGCGTCCCGTCACGCGCGTGGGCTGGCAGGCCCTTCCAGCCGAAGGGTGCCACGTGGCGCGCAGGCGGCGGGCAGCCAGCCCGCAGCCTGACTAGCGCGCCAGCTGGTTCCCGCCTTCAGATTTCGAAGAGACTTCACCGAGAAGGCATGCATAAGAGAAGCCGGCTCCTAGCTGCCGGCTCTTCGGGGTAGGAAACTGATTGCGCTTCTCGTTCCCCTCTCAGCCACGAAGCCTAACCAGCTTCGGGGACTACTGTCGGAGTAAATGACCACAGGTAGCCTAGACGACTCCCTTTGGCCCTTAGAAAAAACAACAGGCCGACCGAGCCTTGAAGCACCCAAGACGCGGGGCCACCTTCCTCTGGCCGGCTGTCTCACAGGCCGGCTACCGGAAGGCGGCCCGGCCCTAAACTCTCTTGGAGGACGCCACGATAGGGCCAACTCCAAGAAGTCGGCCACGGAAAGACCGACTCCAAGAAGCCGGCCCAAGAAGACCGACTCCAAGAGGCCGGCCCCTGGCAGGTGGCTAGGGGCCGTGCCCTAAAAGTATGCACCCCCATAACAATGATGGGACGGGGTGTGGCAACAGTGGACCCTGCCACCCCCGAATCTCGGAACACGCATGGCTACAGTACGCCGTACGGGACACCCATCACCCGTCCGGCGTGGCACTGTTGCCATGTTGATCATGACGCCCTCCACGACGGGCTGCCAGTACGGCCCGTAGGCGGCGGGCCCCTTCAGTCATAGAGACGCCCGAAGGCGGCCTGGCCTCCCCCAGTCAGCCTGAGGCATGGCCGGCTTCCTATGGCCAGCTTGCTCCCCTCCTCAGGGCACGTGCACCATTAAGGAGACAAGACGAGGTAAGGCTACAGTGAGAGCCCGCAAGACGGCGACACTGTAGCCATACTTACCTCGGCAAAGCCCTCGTCATCAGAGGCAAGGCAACAGTAACCAGCCCCCGACGAGACCCCCAAGCGATAGGGCCGGCCTGTCGACCAATGAGCCAGCAGCCGGCGGGACCTACCAGTCGGCGTGCCCCAGCGGCCAGCGGAGAAGCCGGCGTCCATAGACACTGATGGCTGGGGCCCGCACCCAGCCGGATTACCATTGTACCCCCGGGGGGTAGGCCTATATAAACCCCCCGGGGCACCCATGCAAAGGGTTGATCTCATAGAGTTTTAGACACTACCATAGGGAGAGAAGAGAGCTAGCCTTGCCCTTCTTCCTCCTCCCACCGAACAGCTCAAGGAGCCTCTTGTAGCTTCTTATCGATCTAGTGATCATGCGGAGACCCCGCAAAGCAGGAGTAGGGGTATTATCTCCACGGAGAGCCCCCAACCTGGGTAAGATCCACCGGCATGCATGTCTTCGTCTCATCCCGTTTCCAGGCACCGGCGATGTCTTACTGGCTCCCACAATGATAAGCCATCTGTTGTCATATGTCGCACCTACCACCCGACAATGACACTAATGCATAGAGATCAGACTGTTTGAGGTCTGGTCGCTACAAGATGGTATCAGAGCACACGCTGACTATAGGACACGATCACTAAGCCAAGACCCTAGATCACTACTCTCTTCTCTTTTCTGACTCCTCTCCCTTTTTCTACTCTATAGGATGGTGGATGCAAGGAAGAAGTTCACCCAACCGGATGAAGATACACATTTTGGACGACACTTGAAGGAAGTTACTAGATACCTGAACATCGGAATGCCAAGCTTCACCGGGACCTACATTGCCACTTTACCAGAAGAGGAGCGTTGGATGATTCGAGTTCAAGTTCTAGGAAGGACGTTCATGCCAGTCACTCAGCCCATAGAGTTTTCCTTTGATGCACTAACCTGGAGTCTAGGAAAGAGCATGGCAACCCACATCACCATGGGAGGCATTGGAGAAGTTTACCACAAGGATCTCAAGGATACTATCTACCAGATTTGTGGGCACCGAGATGAGCAATGGGGGATGATCAGCACCAGGAAGGATAGATCAATTGCAGCTTTCATCCATGAGTTAAACCAGCAAATTCGTCTCCAGGAGAACCAGATGTGCACAAGCATGACATATCTGAAGAAGGCAATGACCAGGATCACGGAGCTGGAGGAAGAACTCAAGTCTACACGTGATGGATATGAGGAGGAAATGACGATACTAGTGGAAAAGAATGATGATTTGACAAGGAAGCTAGGAGTATTCATGGGAGACCCCGCGCCAGGAGGAGAAGACAACGATTCCACTTGCCCGGAGAACTACATCATCATCAACGACACCGATTTGGACCCTGATGATAGCGATGATGACTATGTTGATGAAGCTGGAGTAGATATCATGGAGTCTTCCACCGATCAAGTTTTCTAGTCGACCACCATATTAGTAGTAGTATTCCCCCATGTATATAGTATAGTCCGAGCACTTTTGTAACAATAGTTAGATAGATGTATGCCCTTATTTGAGTTGATTGAAGTGATATTGTTTGTGTTTGTCTCATGTGCATATGGGTAGTGTTTTCCCTATAGATCTCATTCTATTCTGTTTTCTCATCTTTTCTAAACCCATTAGATGCCTCCGAGACGCGACAATGGATTTGCTTTCCCACCGGAGCTCACTCAGTTGATCCAGCAACAGAATGCATTGATGCAGATACTAGTCCAGAACCAGAATAAGGGGAACAACAACAACAACAACAATCCACCACCACCTCCACCTGTTGATCACTTAGCCCATTTTCTAAGGCTGAATCCGCCGGTGTTCTCTAGTAGCACCAAGCCGATTGTTGCAGATGATTGGCTCCGCAAGATTGGAAGGGAATTGACCACTGCAGGATTCACAGATGCGAGAGAGTGCATTTTGCCGCACATCAGCTTGATGGACCCGCCGCATCATGGTGGGAGAATTTCACAGCCACTTACCCCATCGACACTGTCACATGGGACCAGTTTCAGCAGGCTTTTCGTACTGCCCATGTTTCAGCAGGAGCTATGGCCATAAAGAAGTGCGAGTTTCGCAACTTGCACCAAGGAGGACGCACAGTGGGCCAGTATGTGGATGATTTTAGTAAGTTAGCACGTTATGCCCCGGATGACGTTGCCACAGATGCAGCTAAGCAGGAGAAGTTTCTGGAAGGACTGAATGATGAGGTAAGCATGCAGTTGATGGTGGCAACCTTCAACAACTACCAGGAGTTGGTAGACAGAGCTCTCATGATTGAAGGGAAGCAGCAGCAAATTGACAACCGCAAGAGGAAGTATGGACAAGGGAAGTACAGTTCAGGAGCTCAGCAGAGACCCCGTTTTACCCCGAACTCGGGAGGACACCTTCACCATAACCATGGAGGCCATAATTCCAATGGAGGGAGTTCTCATAACCATAGTGGACCCAAGAATGGGAATGGCAATGGAGGAAGCAATGGTCAAAACCGTTCCAACCCCGCAACACCCGCCAAGAAGGATCTAAGTCACATTACTTGTTTCAAGTGCAGGAATAATGGACATTACGCCACGGAGTGTTCTGAAGCAAAGAATGGAAATGGCAACGGAAGAAGCCCAACCCTTTGAACTGGGGACAAGTGAACCACATTAACGTGGAGGAGGTTGAAGCGCAACCAGATGCAGTAATAGGTAAGTTTTTGGTTAAGTCATTTACTGCAATCGTTCTTTTTGATACTGGTGCATCGCATTCATACATATCAAGGGGATTTGTGGATAAGTTTAACCTGCCAACCCAAGCCCTTTGGTCACCGATGTTAGTAACCTCGCCAGGAGTGGATTATATGGCTAGCATATGGTGTGATCGGTTACCATTAAGGATTGGTAACTACGTGTTCCCCTCAGACCTAATAGTATTGGAGTCACAAGGACTGGATGTGATATTAGGCATGGATTGGTTATCGAAGTATGGAGGGAACATTGACTGCGCTAGTAAGTCGATTATGCTCACCGCCCCAGATGGAAGGAGGATTAAGTATGTATCTCGGCATGTGCCAAAGAGGAGGACTCAAGTGAATTCCTTATCAGGAGTTGTATAGGAGGAAGTACCAGTGGTGAAGGATTTCCCTGATATATTTCCAGAAGAGTTGCCAGGCATGCCACCGGATAGAGACATTGAGTTTCTGATTGAACTTTTGCCAGGCACAGGGCCAATATCTAAGAGACCGTACAAGATGCCCACAAAGGATTTGGAGGAAATTAAGAAGCGGATTAAGGAGTTACTAGATAAAGGCTATATTCGCCCAAGTTCGTCACCTTGGGGATCACCAGTGCTTCTAGTGGAGAAGAAGGATGGATCGTTGAGGATGGTTGTTGATTATCGTGGATTGAATGAAGTAACGATCAAGAACAAGTACCCACTGCCGATGATCAATGATTTGTTTGACCAGTTGCAAGGAGCTAAAGTATTTTCCAAGATCGATCTACGATCAGGATACCACCAGCTGAAGATTCGAGAGCAGGATATACCTAAGACAACTTTTACCACAAGGTACGGGCTATATGAGTATACCGTTATGTCATTTGGTCTGACTAACGCACCTACCTATTTCATGAACATGATGAACAAGGTGTTTATGGAGTTTTTGGATAAGTTCGTCGTGGTATTCGTTGATGATATATTGGTCTACTCGAAGAATGAAGAGGAGCATAAGGAGCATTTGCGTTTGGTACTTGGGAAGCTCAGAGAACATCAGTTATATGCCAAGTTCAGCAAGTGTGAGTTTTGGTTGAAGGAAGTTGGATTCCTTGGACTTGTTATATCCGGAGAAGGAATAGCAGTAGACCCCACCAAGCTTGTCACTGTGACAAATTGGGAAGCACCCACATCTGTTGGAGAGATCCGAAGTTTTCTTGGACTCGCGGGATATTACAGGAGGTTCATTGAGAATTTCTCGAAGATAGCAAGGCCCATGACGGAGTTGTTGAAAAAGGACACCAAGTTCAAATGGACTGAGGAATGTGAGGCCAGTTTTCAGGAGTTGAAGAAACGTTTGGTTACAGCTCCAATGTTGATTCTTCCATATCAACGCAAGGATTATCAAGTGTATTGCGACGCTTCTCATCGAGGACTTGGAGCAGTGCTTATGCAGGAGGAAAGAGTTGTCTCATATGCCTCACGACATCTTAAACCCCATGAGTTGAATTATGCTACACACGATTTGGAGTTAGCAGCCGTAGTGCATGCGTTGAAGACATGGCTACATTTTCTCATCGGAACCATTGTGAGGTGTACACGGATCACAAGAGTTTGAAGTATATCTTCACGCAGAAGGAGTTAAATCTCAGGCAGAGGAGATGGTTGGAGCTCGTTAAGGATTATGATATGAGGTTGCATTATCATCCAGGAAAGGCTAATGTAGTAGCTGATGCGTTGAGTCGCAAGAGCCATGTCAATACACTCATGACCAGAGAGTTACCCAAGGAGTTAGCAGAGGATCTTCATGAGCTATGTTTGGAGATAGTTCCAAGAGCCTATGTAGCAGCATTGGAGATTCAGTCTACTTTGATGGATAAGATCAGAGAAGCTCATAAGACGGACAAGGAGATTGCCGAGATAAAGGAAAGGATGAGCAAAGGAAAGGCCAAAGGATTTCGTGAGGATGAGCATGATACCTTATGGTTTGAGGACCGCGTATATGTGCCTAATGACGCAGAGATCAGGAAGTTGATTCTGCAGAAGGCCCATGATTCGCCATATTCGATTCACCCAGGAAATACCAAGATGTATCTGGATTTGAAGGACAGTTTCTGGTGGACCGGAATGAAGAAGGATATTGCAGAGTATGTAGCAGTTTGTGATGTATGTCAGAGAGTGAAGGCAGATCATCAGAAGCCAGCAGGATTGTTACAGCCATTACCGATACCTGAATGGAAGTGGGATAAGCTAGGCATGGATTTCATCATGGGATTTCCCAGGACTCGTTCAGGCTATGACTCTATATGGGTTGTAGTCAATCGATTGACGAAGGTAGCTCATTTCATCCCAGTGAAGACCACATACACCAGTGCTAAGTTGGCAAAGATATACATGACCAGGATTGTATGTCTGCATGGAGTTCCGAGGACCATTGTATCAGACAGAGGAACCAGTTTTACCTCAAAGTTCTGGAATCAGTTGCACAAAACCTTGGGTACCAGGCTAGAGTTCAGTACAACCTTTCATCAACAGTTATCAAGCCAGTTTGAAGATGGCCCCTTCCGAAGCTTTGTACAGAAGGAGGTGCAGGACACCGTTGTTATGGGATGAAGGTCGAGATCGTCAGTTGTTTGGACCAGATTTAATTAAAGAGTCTGAAGAGAAGGTTAAACTGATTCGTGATAGACTCAAGGTAGCTCAGTCTAGGCAGAAGAGCTATGCGGATTCTAAATGCAAGGATACCGTTTACAAAGTCGGAGACAGAGTTTATCTTCGTGTGTCCCCACTTCGAGGAGTTAAGCATTTTGGAGTTAAGGGAAAGTTAGCACCACGTTTTATGGGACCATGCAAAGTTTTGGAATGTATGGGAGAAGTTGCTTACAACTTGGAATTGCCCGAAGGATTGTCAGGAGTTTGTGATGTGTTCCATGTTTCCCAGTTGAAGAAGTGCCACGCAGAGATGGGCGATATCCTTCTGAGAGATACAGTGCCATTGGAAGCAATTCAGTTGGATAGCGATTTGACCTACGAGGAGAAACCGGTGAAGATTCTCGAGTTTGCCAGCCGAGTCACACGCAAAAAGGTTATCAAGTTCTGCAAAGTTCGGTGGAGCCACCATACCGAGGATGAAGCCACCTGGGAACGAGAGGAAGACCTACGGAAGGACCACCCTCACCTATTTTCTAGCCAACCTGAATCTCGAGGGCGAGATTCATCTTAAGGGGGGTAGGTTTGTAACATCCCAAATTTTCAATTTGGAATGTTATACATTAGATCATCATTGCATATCATATTTTATTGCATTTAGGGTTGATCCTAAAAATTCTACGCAACTCAAGGACCCACGGAGAGAGTTGGGGATTTCGTTATTTTCATATTTGAGTTTTCTCAAATTTTGAAAAGAGGATCGTTTGATTTTAATTATTTTCTCTTCGAATATTTCTTATATGAAAATAAAAGAGAGGGGATAAAATGGCTTCTCCAAAATAAAGAAATATTGGAGGTTAAATATTAAAATCAAATAAGTATTTTATTCGGGTTTTTATTGCTATTTTATTTGAATTAGGAAAAAATGCGTTTTTCAAAATTGCATTAGAGGCCCAAATAAATGTTCACTTTGTCCGCTATATTTTTAGAGAATGGGGAAAATTTATTTCAGGAGTTTTGGAGTCCGTTTAGTATTTCTTTTCTTTGTTTTCTGCATGGTGGATTATTTTAAAAAAAGGAACCGACTTAGCCGGGCCGTACTCGACCCGGACTTCTCCGGCCGGCCCTTTTAAAAGTCCCGCCCCGGGACCCCGCCAGCCCAGCCACCCGCCCCCGCTAACCCTAGCCGCCACCGCCTCGAATAGCGCGCCGCCGCCATGAGCCGCTGCCACCACGAGTCGCCGCCGCCGCCTCCCGCCGCGACACCGCCGTCCCTTGGAGCCGCCGCCGCCCGCCGCCACCCGTCGCCGCTGCCGACGATCGCCGGAGCCACCACCGTCCCGTTGCCATCCCGACCCCGCCACTGAGGTAGCCGCCGCCGCCGCCGGTTTTCGTAGAAAACTGTTTGGTTTTTTTTGAAAACCCCAATTATTTTTTTAGTTTAGATCGGTTTTTATTTTTTTCCGGTTTAGTTATTTAGTGAACGCCCATTCGTATGTTCTTTTTAACGAATGGTTTTCACCCGTTAGCCACAGACAGCGAACGCTCGTTCGTTAGTCTGTTCGTCAGTTTTTCTTTTTCAGGGTTTTTCCGCGATTATTTTCGATCGTGATTTCTGCCCTGATTTTCATTTTAGTTTATCTTTTTTGCTCGTTTATCGGAATCAGGCGATTCAAGCGCCTAGATCTTCGTCTCGAAGCCCTCTTTCTGTTTAATCAACTTGAACAAGGTTTTGCTACTGTAAAATTTGACTTAAGTCCATATTAGTAAAAGGATCTTGTTTCTTTCACAGTTTGAGTTTAGTTGCTTCGTTTGATTTGATTCTTTTTGCAAGCCGGAGTTCTTAAGTTGAACTTTCTGGTTAGATCCCTTATTTGAGTTTTACCCGTGCTTCTAGTTGAGTGCTTATTGTATGCTTTGTTTGTTTGCGATAGAGTACCCGGAGTGCGAAGCGTGCTACTACGAGTCTCTAGGTTCCACGGAACATCAGCAAGGCAAGTAACACTCTGATCATACCTCTTTACTACCCAGTTTTATTTGCATTATATCAACCCTCAAACAATTGCATGGTTAGGATCTGTTTAACATGTGGGTTTTGGGAAGTAGATGATGAGGTAGAACCTATTGTCCTGTTTATTATCAAACCTTTGGGAGTTACTTCTAGGTTGCTTATATTGCTATGCTATGCTCGTAGACGTGGTTTGGGTGAGTGTATCCATGACAGATGTAAGTATTGTTAATTAATGGTTTACTTAAGGTGGCTACTTAAATACACATCTGGGTGGATTGCTTGAGGCACCCTCGAGTACCCAGTGGTTGTCAGGGCACCTGGAGAATCCAGTGTTGTCCTAGGATATCCCGGAGTACCCGTGTGATCATCCTACGGTCCGCCACCCAGACTCAAAGGGATCATAAGATTATTCATGCTAGAAACTTCCGTGTGCAGCCACAAGCCATTATGGGCTCTGGGATAGTTGAGTAAGTTGCGTGAAGCTCTTGAAGAGGTAGACTAGCAGATGTAGTGGGTTGTAGGTGGTACTGTCTATCCAGAGTAGAGAGTTAATGCTTCAGAAAGACTGTGTCTCGAATCTCCGACCATGGATGTATTCGAGTCTTGTGGGGAAGTGCGCAAACCTCTATAGAGTGTACAAACTAATCATGGTTAGCCATGGCCCTGGTTATGGACATTCTGAGTATCTAGTTCTTGGATTATCGTGTTGATCTCATCACTCTTAATATAATTTGATTGGGTTTAATGATGATGCTTAATTGGGATTGAGTTGGAGGAACCTTCTCAATGTTTAACAACCACCATGATAGTTAAATAAAATTTATTCCTTTGTTGTAGGGAAAAACTGGCTTTATGCAAAACTGTAACCATAGAGCTTTCCACCAGCCATATTTGCATGTAGTGATATCATTTATTCTGTTCATTACTCTGTGTGTTACATTGCCAGCATATTCCATGTGCTGACCCATTTCGGGCTGCAATGTTCATGTTGCAGACTTTTCAGACGACGAGTAAGGTGCCATAGGTCGTTGTCTTTTACTCAGTGATGCCGTTGGAGTTGATGGACTCACTTTATCTTCCAAGCCTTCCGCTGTTATCGATTTTAGATGGAGTTAAGCCATATTTTTGTAATAAGTTCTCTTTTGAGACATTCGATGTAATAAGTGTGTGATTGCTACTCTGTTATAAATCCTCAAGTACTGTGCGTGTCAGCATTACCGATCCAGGGATGACACTAATGCACAGAGATCAGACTGTTTGAGGTCTGGTCACTACAACACTGCATGCAGTGACTATACTATTCTCGTGTGCAGTTCCACAAAAATTGAGGTCACTTTGTTTGTCCGCCAAATAGAAACGGTCAGACATCTGTTTTCACAAATATCAACCAGCTAGTTAATGTTGGGGAACATAGCATGCAATTTCATAAAATTTCCTACGATCACACAAGATCTATCTAGGATATGTATATCAATGAGAGGGGAAGAGTGTGTCCACGTACCTTCGTAGACCAAAAGCAGAAGTGTTAGGTTAACGCAGGTGATGTAGTCGAACGTGTTCACGATCCAACCGATCTAGTACCGAACGTACGACACCTCCAAGTTCAACACACGTTTAGCTTGATGATGTCCCTCAAACTCTTGATCCAGCAAAGGGTCGAGGGAGAGTTTTGTTAGAAAGACGATGTGATGACGGTGATGGTGATGTGATCCGTGCAGGGCTTCGCCTAAGCACTACGATGCTATGATCGGAGGTGTAAACTGTGGAGGGGGCACCACACACGGCTAAGAGAACAATTGATGTGTCTTTGGGGTGCCCCCTCCCCCGTATATAAAGGAGGGGAGGAGGAGGCCGGCGGCCAAGAGGTGCGCTCCATGGGGGGGAGTCCTACTAGCAATCAGCTCCTAGTAGGATTCGCCCCCCTTCCCTTTCTTCCACCGGAGGGAAAAGGAAGGAGAAGGAGAGGGAGAGGGAAAGGGGGGCGCCGCCCCCTCCCCTAGTCCAATTCGGACTGCCATGGGGGGGCACCCCTTGCGGCCCTCCTCTCCCTCCACTAAGGCCCATGTAGGGCCAATACTTCCCCGAGGGGTTCCGGTAACCCCTCGGTACTCCGGTAAAATACCCGAACCACTTGAAACCATTCCGATGTCCGAATACTACCTTCCAATATATGAATCTTTACCTCTCGACCATTTAGAGACTCCTCGTCATGTCCGTGATCTCATCCGGGACTCCGAACAAACTTCGGTCACCAAAACACATAACTCATAATACAAATCGTCATTGAACATTATGCGTGCGGATCCTACGGGTTCGAGAACTATGTAGACATTACCGAGACACATCTCTGGTCAATAACCAATAGCGGAACCTGGATGCTCATATTGGTTCCTACATATTCTACGAAGATCTTTATCGGTCAAATTGCATAACAACATACCTTATTCCCTTTGTCATCGATATCTTACTTGACCGAGATTCGATCGTCGGTGTCCTCAAACCTACTTCAATCCCGTTACCGGCAAGTCTCTTTACTCGTTCCATAATGCATCATCCCGTAACTAACTCATTAGTCATATTGCTTGCAAGGCTTATAGTGATGAGCATTACCGAGAGGGCCCAGAGATACCTCTCCGATAGACAGAGTGACAAATCCTAATCTCGATCTATGCAAACCCAACAAACACCTTCGGAGACACCTGTAGAGCATCTTTATAATCACCCAGTTACGTTGTGACGTTTGATAGCACACAAGGTGTTCCTCCGGTATTCGGGAGTTGCATAATCTCATAGTCAGAGGAACATGTATAAGTCATGAAGAAAGCAATAGCAAGAAAACTTAATTATCATTATGCTAAGCTAACAGATGGGTCTTGTCCATCACATCATTCTCTAATGATGTGATCTCGTTCATCAAATGACAACACATGTCTATGGTCAGGAAACATAACCATCTTTGATTAACGAGCTAGTCAAGTAGAGGCATACTAGGGACACTTTGTTTTGTCTATGTATTCACACATGTACTAAGTTTCCGGTTAATAAAATTCTAGCATGATCAATAAACATTTATCATGATATAAGGAAATATAAGTGACAACTTTATTATTGCCTCTAGGGCATATTTCCTTCAGTCTACCACTTGCACTAGAGTCAATAATCTAGATTACATAGTAATGATTCTAACACCCATGGAGTCTTGGTGATGATCATGTTTTGCTCGTGGAAGAGGCTTAGTCAACGGGTCTGCAACATTCAGATCCGTACGTATCTTGCAAATCTCTATGTCTCCCTCCTTGACTTGATCGTGGATGGAGTTGAAACGTCTCTTGATGTGTTTGGTTCTCTTGTGAAATCTTGATTCCTTTGCCAAGGCAATTGCTCCAGTGTTGTCACAAAATATTTCATTGGACCCGATGCACTAGGTATTACACCTAAATCGGATATGAACTCCTTCATCTAGACTCCTTCATTTGCTACGTCTGAAGCAGCTATGTACTCTGCTTCACATGTAGATCCCTCCATGATGCTCTGCTTGGAACTGCACCAACTGACAGCTCCACCATTCAATATAAATACGTATCCGGTTTGCGACTCAGAGTCAGTCAGATCAGTGTCAAAGATTGCATCGACGTAACCATTTACGACAAGCTCTTTGTCACCTCCATAAACGAGAAACGTATCCTTAGTCCTTTTCAGGTATTTTAGGATGTTCTTGACCGCTGTCCAGTGATCCACTCCTGGATTACTTTGGTACCTCCATGCTAAACTTATAGCAAGGCACACAAAGGTCTGGTACATAGCATTGCATACATGATTGAACCTACGGCTGAGGCATAGGGAATGACTTTCATTTTCTCTCTATATTCTGAAGTGGTCGAGCATTGAGTCTGACTGAACTTCACACCTTGTAACACGGGCAAGAACCCTTTCTTTGACTGATCCATTTTGAACTTCTTCAAAACTTTATCAAGGTATGTGCTTTGTGAAATTCCAATTAAGCGTCTTGATCTATCTCTATAGATCTTGATGCCTAATATATAAGTAGCTTCACCGAGGTCTTTCATTGAAAAATTCTTATTTAAGTATCCTTTTATGCTATCTAGAAATTCTGTATTATTTCCAATCAACAATATGTCATCCACATATAATATTAAAAATGCTACAGAGCTCCCACTCACTTTCTTGTAAATACAAGATTCTCCAAAAGTTTGTATAAAACCATATGCTTTGATCACTTTATCAAAGCGTATATTCCAACTCCAAGAGGCTTGCACCAGTCCATAAATAGATCGCTGGAGCTTGCATACTTTGTTAGCACCTTTTGGATAGAAAAAACCTTCTGGTTGCATCATATACAACTCTTCTTTAAGAAATCCATTAAGGAATGCAGTTTTGACATCCATTTGCCAAATTTCATAATCATAAAATGCGGCAATTGCTAACATGATTCGGACATACTTAAGCATCGCTACGGGTGAGAAGGTCTCATCATAGTCAACTCCTTGAACTTGTTAAAAACCTTTTGCAACAAGTCGAGCTTTATAGATAGTAACATTACCATCAGCGTCTGTCTTCTTCTTGAAGATCCATTTATTTTCTATGGCTTGCCGATCATCGGGCAAGTCCACCCAAGTCCACACTTTGTTCTCATACATGGATCCCATCTCAGATTTCATGGCTTCTAGCCATTTCGCGGAATCTGGGCTCATCATCGCTTCCTCATAGTTCGTAGGTTCATCATGGTCTAGTAACATGACTTCCAGAATAGGATTACCATACCACTCTAGTGGGGACCGTACTCTAGTTGACCAACGAGGTTCGGTAGTAACTTGATCTGAAGTTTTATGATCATCATCATTAGCTTCTTCACTAATTGGTGTAGGAATCACTGGAACTAATTTGGGAGAAGGTACAATTACCTCATCAAGTTCTACTTTCCTCCCACTCACTTCTTTCGAGAGAAACTCCTTCTCTAGAAAGGATGCATTCTTAGCAACGGATATCTTACCTTCGGATCTGTGATAGAAGGTGTACCCAACAGTTTCTTTTGGGTATCCTATGAAGACACATTTCTCCGATTTGGGTTCAAGCTTATTAGGTTGAAGCTTTTTCACATAAGCATCACAGCCCCAAACTTTAAAAAATGACATCTTAGGTTTCTTGCCAAACCATAGTTCATATGGTGTCGTCTCAACGGATTTAGATGGTGCCCTATTTAACATGAATGTAGCCGTCTCTAAAGCATACCCCCAAAACGATAGCGGTAAATTAGTAAGAGACATCATAGATCTCACCATATCTAATAAAGTACGGTTACGACATTCGGACACACCATTACACTGTGGTGTTCCAGGTGGCGTGAGTTGCGAAACTATTCCACATTGTTTCAAATGAAGACCAAAGTCGTAACTCAAATATTCGCCTCTGCGATCAGATCATAGAAATTTATTTTCTTGTTACGATGATTTTCCACTTCACTCTGAATTCTTTGAACTTTTCAAATGTTTCAGACTTATGTTTCATTAAGTAGATATACCCATATATATATGCTCAAATCATCTATGAAGGTCAGAAAATAATGATAGCCGCCACGAGCCTCAACACTCATGGGACCGCATACATTGGTATGTACTATTTCTAGTAAGTCAGTGGCTCGCTCCATTGTTCCGGAGAACAGAGTTTAGTCATCTTGCCCTTGAGGCATGGTTCGCAAGCATCAAGTGATTCATAATCAAGTGATTCCAAAAGCCCATTAGCATGGAGTTTCTTCATGCGCTTTACACCAATATGAACTAAATGACAGTGCCACAAGTAAGTTGCACTATCATTACTAACTTAGCATCTTTTGGCTTCAATATTATGAATATGTGTATCACTATGATCAAGATTCAACAAGAATAGACCACTCATTAAGGGTGCATGACCATGAAAGATATTACTTATATAAATAGAACAACCATTATTCTTTGATTTAAATGAATAATCATCTCGCATCAAACAAGATCCAGATATAATGTTCATGCTCATTGCTGGCACCAAATAACAATTATTCAGGTCCAAAACTAATCCCGAAGGTAGATGTAGAGGTAGCGTGCCGACGGCGATCATCGACCTTGGAACCATTTCCGACACGCATCATCACCTCGTCCTTAGCCAATCTTCGTTTAATCTGTAGCCCCTGTTTCGAGTTGCAAATATGAGCAACAGAACCAGTATCAAATACCCATGCGCTACTACAAGCATTAGTAAGGGACACATCAATAACATGTATATCAAATATACCTTTCACTTTGCTCATTCTTATCCGCCAAATACTTGGGGCAGTTCCGCTTCCAGTGACCAGTCCCTTTGCAGTAGAAGCACCTAGTTTCAGGCTTAGGTCCAGACTTGGGTTTCTTCCCGGGAGTAGCAACTTGCTTGCTATTATTATTGAAGTTCCCCTTCTTCCCTTTGCCCTTTTTCTTGAAACTAGTGGTCTTGTTAACCATCAACACTTGATGCTCCTTCTTGATTTCTACCACCGCAACCTTTAGCATTGCGAAGAGCTCAGGAATTGTCTTTTCCATCCCTTGCATATTATAGTTCATCACGAAGCCTTTATAGCTTGGTGACAGTGATTGAAGAACTCTGTCAATGACACTATCATCAGGAAGATTAACTCTCAGCTGAGTCAAGTGGTTATGGTACCCAGACATTCTGAGTATGTGTTCACTGCCAGAACTATTCTCCTCCATCTTGCAGCAATAGAACTTGTTGGAGACCTCATATCTCTCAACTCGGGCATTTGCTTGAAATATTAACTTCAACTCTTGGAACATCTCATATGCTCCATGATGTTCAAAACGTCTTTGAAGTCCCGATTCTGAGCCATAAAGCATGACACACCGAACTATCGAGTAGTCATCGGATCGAGCTTGCCAGACGTTCATAACGTTAGCATCTGCTCCTGCAGTAGGCCTTGCACCTAGCGGTGCTTCAAGGACATAATTCTTCTGTGCAGCAATGAGGATAATCCTCAAGTTACGGACCCAGTCCGTGCAGTTGCTACCATCATCTTTCAACTTAGCTTTCTCTAGGAATGCATTTTTCAAGGGAACGGTAGCACGGGCCATTGATCTAAAACAACATAGATATGCAAAAAACTATCAAGACTGAGTTCATGATAAATTAAAGTTCAATTAATCATATTACTAAAGAACTCCCACTTAGATAGACATCCCTCTAGTCATCTAAATGATCACGTGATCCATATCAACTAAACCATGTCCGATCATCACGTGAGATGGAGTAGTTTTCAATGGTGAACATCTATATATTGATCATATCTACTATATGATTCACGTTCGACCTTTCGGTCTTAGTGTTCCGAGGCCATATCTGCATATGCTAGGCTCCTCAAGTTTAACCCGAGTATTCTGCACGTGCAAAACTGGCTTGCACTCGTTGTATGTGAACGTAGAGCTTATCACACCCGATCATCACATGGTGTCTCGGCATGAAGAACTGTAGCAATGGTGCATACTCAGGGAGAAAACTCATACCTTGAAATTTAGTGAGGGATCATCTTATAATGCTACCGCCATACTATGCAAAATAAGATGCATATAAGATAAACATCACATGCAATCAAAATATGTGACATGATATGGCCATCATCATCTTGTGCCTTTGATCTCCATCTCCAAAGCACCGTCGTGATCTCCATTGTCACTGGCTTGACACCTAGATCTCCATCGTAGCATCATTGTCGTCTCGCCAACTATTGCTTCTACGACTATCGCTACCGCTTAGTGATAAAGTAAAGAAATTACATGGTGATTGCATTTCATACAATAAAGCGACAACCATAAGGCTCCTGCCGATAACTTTTACAAAACATGATCATCTCATACAATAACTTATATCACATCATGTCTTGACCATATCACATCACAACATGCCCTGCAAAAAAAAGTTAGATGTCCTCTACTTTGTTGTTGCAAGTTTTACGTGGCTGCTACGGGCTTCTAGCAAGAACCGTTCTTACCTACGCATCAAAACCACAACTATTTTTCATCAAGTGTGTTGTTTTAACCTTGTAAGTGCATCTAGTGCCCCTTAGTGATTTTGGTGTATTGAAGACTTATAGGTTAAGGGTCTAATATGTTTGTGGGTGTACACATGCTCTATAAGTCAATGAGGAGTTTGATTTTACAGTGAAAGTTGACCCCTAAAAATGAATGTCTTCGGCTGAAGACTTTGGTTCTCCTGAAGACTTTGAAAGTGAAGAATCTGGTGTGACCTTGAAGACTTTGATATTCATGCAAGGAATCTGAAGCGTGAAGACTTTTGTTTTCATAGTTTCATTTTCTCTTTCTTGAGTCATAGGAAACACCGTACTGTTAAAGGGGGTCGAGGTAATACTAATGAAACTGATTTCCAAGTGATGCTCATCTCAAAATCCTACACCTACCTAATCCTTCAAGTGAAGCCATTGGAAATCACATATCAGTTCAGTCAATTTCTTCAGTGACAGAGACGAAGATCTTCTGGTCTTTGAGGAATTTGTTCTGACTGAGGAGTTAGGAATTCGCCAGTGCGGATTGCCTACACAGTGAGGAACATGATAGCCCTGAGGAATTCAAACCTTAAATCCGACCGTTGTTGTGCCGCGTGCCAGCTGTCCCAGAATATCCTACCACCTAACAGTCATATCAGCCAAGGGTATTTATGTCTTATCATGTCGGGCTACTCCCTAGGCTATAAATAGCCGCCCCCTTCAACCACTAGCTGGTTGGCTGCTCTGAGAGAAACTAACACTTGTCATTTGAGAGCATCCCATCCTCCGAGGACTTTGAGAGAAAATCATCAAGTGAGGAAAACCCAAATCCCAAACCCAAACCTACAAACCCCAAAGTGATTGAGCATCACTGAAGAGATTGTTCCTGTGTGGAACTGACGCTTGTTACCTTTGAGGACTGTGTATCCTCCAGACGGTTAGGCGTCATGGTCTGAGCATCCAAGAGGAATTGTGGATTACCGAGTGACCAAGTCTGTAAAGGTTTGGAAGTCACCTGTGAAGACTTACCACTACTGTTGGGCGAGGTCTATGTGATCTTAGCTCAAGGAGAATACGGTGAGGACTGTGTGTCCTCAAGTTTAAATACTCAGCCGCTCCAACCAGACGTACAACTGTCACAACAGTTGGAACTGGTCTACCAAATCATTGTCTTCACCAAGCCAACTGGTTCTATTTCCTCAACCCTTTCATTTCCTCAGTTATGTGTTGATGAACCTGATCATTACTGTTTGAAGACTTTGACTGAAGACTTTCTCTAATTCCTCAATCCTATTTCTTCAGTCTGTTTTGTCTTCATCCTGCTTATCCTGTGTTTACGCTTTCTGTACTCTGTGTTTGTCTTTCATTTCATCATGATGAATATGTTGTTGCTCTATTATGCTTACACCTAAGTACTTATTCTGCTGCAAGTAGTTCTTCGCTCAGGAATTTCCTCACCCTGAAATTCCTTAGTGAAGAATTCATAAAAATCGCCTATTCACCCCCCTCTAGTCGACATAACACACTTTCAATTGGTATCAGAGCAAGGTACTCCCTTGTTCTGTGTGATTTTGGTTTAACCGTCTGGAGTTTTAGTTATGTCGACTGTAGGTATGATCAAGGTCTCGGCTGGGTGTCCTACCTTTGATGGGATGGACTACCCTTACTAGAAGAACAAGATGCTTATGCATCTTGAGGCAATTGATAACGATCTCTGGTACATTGTGGAAAATGGTGTTCCCTCAGTCACTCCGTCTCTTGAATGCTACTGATGTGAAGAGATTCAAGCAACTCGATTCTAAAGCGAAGAATATCATATGTGGCCATCTGAGCAAAGGTTAGTACGACAGAGTGAGTACACTGGAAACTGCTAAGCTAATTTGGGATAGGCTGTCCAAGGTCAACGAAGGATTCTCAACTCAACATGACTCATGAGTTGATGTTCTTCGCAATCTCTTCAACCGCTTCAAAAGACTCGACAATGAAAATGTTCAGCAAACCTTCGATCGCCTCACTGACATCTCAAATGAGCTTCAAGCACTTGGTGCCACTGATATCACCGATCATGAGGTGGTGAAGAAATTGCTGAGATCACTTGACACCTCATTTGATACCCTCGCACTAATGATTCAAGAACGAGCTGATTACAAGTCACTTGATCCCACTGATATCCTCGAGAGCCTAAATACTCATGAGTTCCAGCTTGCTAAGAAGAGAGATCTCTATGGACCGAGCGACGGAAGATCACGTGCACTAAAGGCCAAGACAATATCTGAGTCCGAAGTTGAGGATTCTGGTAGCAGCCTTGGTGATCCTGAAGAATTGAGCCAGGAGCTAGCAATGCTCGTGAGGAAATTCCAGAAGTTCTCTCGTCACGGCCGTTTTGGAAAGTTTTCAAGAAATGATGATTCCTCATCCCGTGACTACAAAAAGAGAAATTTCCATAAATGCAAGAAACCTGGTCACTACATGTCTGATTGTCCTTTGTGGGAAAAGGAATCAAGGAATAAGAAGTACAAAGATGACGATTCTAATGACTCAAAGAAAAAGAAGAAATCTTCAAAGTCTTCATCATCAAAATCCTCAAAGTCTTCATCTCACAGGAAGAGCAATTTCAAGAAGGCCCGGGCATTCATTGGCAAGGAAATGGACTCTGAAGCGAAATCTGAGGATAATGTGGAAGAGGAGGAATCTGAGGAATCTGACTCTGGTGTGGCTAGCCTAGCCCTCGCTACTGCTTACGCCAGCAAGTCCATCTTCAACACTGAAGAAAATGACTTCTCTGACTCTGCTAACAAGAGCGTCGATGACTATGCTCCCACCTATTACTTCATGGAAAAAGGTGCCAAGGTACTCAAATATTCCCCCTCTGACTCTAGTGAGGATGAATCTGATGACAATCTTAAGCCTAGCTATTCAAAATTTGCTAAAATTGCTGTTAAACAACAGAAGGCTTTAGAAAAGATTCAAAATCAACTAGACAGAAGCGATGACCTGTTGGGTGAGGGATTGAATCGAACTAAGATTCTAACAGATAATCTTCAGAGACTTCAAACTCGGCTTGACAACCTTCAAAATCATCATAACACTCTCTTAACTGATCATGAGAAGCTTTCTTATGAATTTCTTCAGAGAAAGCAAGAGCTTGAGAAGTTAAAAGCGATTTATGAAGATCTTCAGAAGGAAAACGATTCATTGCTTCCTCAACAGACCTGTTCCGCTCAAGAAGAATTTATTCCACCATGTCTAAAATGCATTGAGCGTGAATCTGCTAATTCATCACCTGAATGTTCAAATGCTTCTATTGCTGCAAATTCTTCAATTATCTCTGTGGTTACAAATTCCTCATCTCAGGATATGATATGTATCACTGACGATAATGCAGGGCTAAGGGAATTGTATGTGACAGGCATTTACAAAAGCCTCAAAGGGCTTCAGACTCTATGTGATGTGCTCAAAAAGCAGATCTTGAACAGGAACCCTAGGAAAGAGGGTATTGCCTTTGAGAGGAAACTCAATGCTGATGGGACCTACTAGAAACCTGAGCAGTACCCCAAAACTTCATGGGTTGCTGCGAAAGGACCTCCTGTAGATCCATGCACTTTATGTGGCTTTACCTCTGATTCTTCATATTCCTCTGATGAGTCATTTGACTCCAACTATAAACTGTTTAAGAATCAGAACGGTGAAGTATTTGCTTGATATGTTGGAACTAACTGCAGGAATGGTTCCCCTATGAAGAAAATCTGGGTTCCTAAAAGATGCCTTGAAAATCTTCACGTGAATGCCATCATGACACCACCAGTGAAGAATAGGAACCCCAAATCAAATTCTTCATATGGACCAAATTCTTCTTATGGATCCAAGTCCTCATATGGACCAAATTCCTCACATGGATCAAAATCCTCATATGAACATCATCATGCTAACACTTCTATTTCGCAGGGAAAATCTAAAGGCTATGAATATGTGCATTATTCTTCAAACAATTATGTTCATAAGTCCTCGAAGAATTTCTCTTCTTATTCATATGCTTATCCTAACCACTCTTCTGTGAAATGAAGTGCACTGGACTCAATGCCATCTTTTTCTTATGGAGCTCGTAGAATGATGAACTCTTTGCCACCCCTCCAGATGTGGGTGGTGAAGAAAAAGAACTAATCTCTCATGCAGGGTCATGTCTCCAAATGAACTTACTCATCTGAAGAATTTGCTGGAGACCTGAATGTGCTTGAAAGGACGCAAGCTAATCACGAAGAAATGAATCATTCATTTCTCACGTCCTCATATTGCTTTATCTGTTATTGTTGATTAAAATTGATATCATATTCTTCACTGATGAAGTATATGGGTTCGTAGGTTGCACTAATTCAACTGCAGGATGAACAACCCAAAGCTACTGAGTGGGTCCTCGATAGTGGATGTACAAATCACATGACTGGTGACAGGAGCTTGTTGATGGACACTGATTTGTGACCATCTCATCTGAAGCATATCACCTACGCCGACAAAGGCAAAAGCAAGGTATTGGGTCTAGGTAAGGTTGCAATCTCAAAGGATAAACACATGGACAAGGTCATGCTTGTTGAGTCCTTAGGATTCAATCTTATGTCTGTCTCAATGCTTTGTGATCTTGATATGGTTGTTGTCTTCGGCAAATATCGTTGCCTTCTGCTAATGGAATCTGACAACTCCAAAGTCTTCGAAGGCTTTAGGAAGGATACTTGTATATTGTTGAGTTCTCTGCAGGACCACAACCTGCCACATGTCTACTTGCAAAAGCTTCAGAATGCTAGTTATGGCATCGATGACTTGGTCATGCTGGGATGAGGAACCTGCATACACTCGCGAAGAAGAAGCACGTCATTGGCATCGAGGGTGTCAAATTCCTCAAAGATCATCTTTGTGGGGCTTGTGGCACTAGAAAGATCAGCAGAGCCAAGAATCCCTCGAAGACTATCATGACCACTTCTCGTCCCTTTGAATTACTTCATATGGATCTATTTGGCCCTACTCATTATGCCACATTCTGTAGTTCTGCATCATTATATGGCTTTGTCATAGTTGATGACTATTCTCGTTACACATGGGTGCATATCATCACTTACAAAAATGAAGTGCAAGAAGTCTTTAGACGAATTTTCTCAAGGGCTTCCACTAACTTCGGTGTGAAGATCAAGCATATCAGGAGTGATAATGGAACCAAGTTCAAGAACACTGGCCTCGATGAATATCTCGATATGCTTGGTATTACTCACGAATTGTCTGCTCCTTATACTCCTCAGCAGAATGGCGTCGTGGAACGCAAGAACATGACTCTTGTTGAGATGGCATGCACTATGCTTGATGAATACAAGACACCTCAGCGTTTTTGGCCTGAAGCAATTGATACCGCATGCCACATCATCAACAAGGTATATCTTCACAAACTCTTCAAAAAATACCTCATATGAACTCCTAACTGACAAGAAACCCAATGTAAGTTATTTCAAAGTCTTCGGTGCTAAATGCAGGATTAGAGATCCTCACCATCACTCTAAATTTGCACCGAAAGCACATGAGGGTTTTATGCTTGGTTACGGAAAGGAATCGCACACCTACAAAGTCTTCAACATCAATCATCACAAGGTTGTTGAAACTGTAGATGTGCGGTTCGATGAAACTAATGGCTCGCAAAGAAAGCACCTACCTCCTATGCTAGATGAAATGTCACCTGAGGAATCCATCAAGTTCAAAGCTACTAAGGATGTCATCCCTACCAAAGAATCTGCTGAAGAAGTCATTTCGGATCGTGAAGAAAATCACACTGGTGCTACTGAAGAAACTAGTCCTAAACAAACTGTTGGGCCTAAGCAAAGTCATCAACCCGCACATCCTCGCGTTGCAAACGAAGTGCAGATCAAAAAGATCATCGATGACATCAACGCACCAGGTCCCCTCACGTGCTCAAAAACTTCACATTTATCTAACTTTTGTGGGAATTTTGCATTTGTCTCTATCAAAGAGCCCACTAAAGTAGATGAAGCATTCATGGAATCCGAGTGGATTCAAGCCATGCAAGATGAATTGCATCAATTCGAGCTCAACAATGTGTGGGAGCTTGTCAAGCGACCAGACCAACGCAAGCACAACATCATCGGTACCAAATGGATCTACCGCAACAAAAAAGGCCAAAAATGGCCTCGTGGTGAGGAATAAGGCTCGTCTTGTAGCTCAAGGCTACACACTTGATTTCGATGAAACTTTTGCACCTGTTTCTAGACTTGAGGTTATTCACATATTACTTGCTTACGCTAACCATCATAATATCATTTTACATCAAATGGATGTGAAAGGTGCATTTCTCAATGGTAAGCTTGAGGAAGAAGTATATGTTGCTCAACCACCAGGTTTTGAGGATCCAAAATTTCCAGATCACGTCTACAAACTCAACAAGGCCCTCTATGGCCTCAAGCAAGCCCCTCAGGCGTGGTATGACACACTGAAGGAATTCCTCATGAATAAAGGCTTCAAACCCGGTTCACTTGACTCAACTCTTTTCACAAAAACATATGGTGATGAATTATTTGTGTGCCAAATATATGTTGATGATATTATCTTTGGCTGTACTAACCAACATTACAGTGACGAATTTGACTATATGATGAGTGAAGAATATCAAATGTCTATGATGGGAGAATTGAAATTCTTCTTAGGTCTTCAGATTCATCAACAATACAATGGCATATTCATATCTCAGGAGAAATACCTCAAGAATGTGTTGAGGAAATTCGGCATGCAAGATTGCAAAGGCGTCAAAATTCCTATGCCCACAAATGGCCATCTATGCACTGATGAAAATGGTAAAGACTTCGATCAAAAGGTATACCACTCCATGATTGGCTCTTTATTGTACCTATGTGAATCTAGGCCGGATATTATGCTTAGTGTTTGCATGTGTGCCCGATTACAAGCTACATCGAAGGAATCACACCATAAGGCTCTGAAGCATATTCTTCAATATCTAGCTCACACACCAACACTTGGATTATGGTATCCCAAGGGCTCTTCCTTTGATCTCATTGGATATTCAGACTCTGACTATGCTGGTGATCGGGTGGATCGCAAGTCAATGTCAGGCACATGTCATTTCCTCGGACGATCCTTGGTATGTTGGTCCTCGAAGAAGCAGAACTGCGTATCACTCTCCACTGTAGAAGCTGAGTACATTGCTGCTGGATCTTGCTGTGCTCCATTACTATGGATGAAGCAAACACTAAAGGACTATGGCATCAACGTGAAGAATGTGCCACTCTACTGCGACAATCAGAGTGCCATCAAGATTGCACACAATCCAGTTCAGCACTCGAAGACAAAGCACATCCAGATTCTTCATCATTTTCTCCGTGACCATGTGTTGAAGGGCGACATCTCCATCGACCATGCAAGTACTGAAGACCAGCTGGCCGATATCTTCACAAAGCCCTTGGATGAGAAGAGATTTAGCAAGTTGCAGTGTGAGCTAAATATCCTAGAATCTTCTAATGTTCTTTGAAAAGGACACACATCCTAACACTTATGCTAACTTGATGACTTAGATGTGCAACACACGAAGTAACGTTTTTCTTCAATCAATGAAGACTAACCCTTTAAGTGTGAAGAAATTAATGAAGAAATTGATTCTCAGAACCCTACGAGAGTTGTACGCGGTGTCTGAAATCAGCTTTCTTATACGGTGGGTTACGCCACCAACCAAAGTTGAAAATCTTCAATTTGAGTTTTTCTTCATTTTTGAAATTCCTCAGTTTTCAAATTCTTCAACTTTGCATTGTCTTCAC
>NC_041387.1:428140444-428170997 GCF_002162155.2 Triticum dicoccoides | reverse complement strand
TAGCATTCACTTATTGCTAATTCTTCAAGTTGGTTTTTTTGCTAAGTGAATGTGATCGGACCCTTATCCCCTTCTATGCTATACTCAACCCAGTCTGTTCACAAATTCTTCATGTGCGTTCTATTTCAAAATCGTTCAAATTCTTCATTGTGTCCTTGTCAGCTGAAGAAATTGTGAACGAAACTTTAAAATATTCTTATCCGAATTTTTGGCTTTTGCCGCTTAAACCATTACGCAATCCACGGTATACTTATCTATTCACCCATGATCTCACATGATCTCCACCTCTCAGTACGTGGGTGACACATGTCGCGCGAATGAGAAGGGTCAGGGGCACGTTCGTCCAAATTCTTTGGGCAAACAGTTTTTCACCTCAGCTATAAATACCCCTTCCCTTCCTCATTTCATTTTTACTCCGCTCGAACTCACTCCCTTGCTCGAGCTTCTCAAGCCCTAGCGCCACCGCTACTCCATCTTCGCCGGTGAGGAAGAGCTTCACTGCCTCGACCTCGTCGCCGTCATACTCGCGCCGGCCGTGGAAATCTTCCCTCTGCCGCCACCGTAGACATCTTCCTCCGCCAAGTTAGGGCATGGAAGATCCGAGCCGACGAACTTCCAAATGTACTCTTCCAGTTCGTTGTGCTCTTCATCAAGGGTAATTAAAAGTTACTTTTACCGCATTTATTCCACTGATGATTTTCATCAAATCTTCAAAAGGTGTTTATTCTTCAACCTCCACACTCTAAACACCTAGCACAAATCTTCAGTTCTTAATCTGTTTCTCTAAGTGACGCTTTTCTTCATGATTCCTCAATTGTGTGAATCTCACGATCCGCACAACTCTAGAACCTAAGTCAAAGAATTCTTAGTGAAATTCTTCAAGACATATCAGGTCAATTTCCTCAAACTTGTTCAGTTTTGCAAAAACTTCTGAGAATGCATATGACCTCTCCAAATTCTTCGCACCTATACTCTGTTCACAGGCACACATGTATGCTACTGAATCACTAGGTTCTCATCAACTTAACTCATTTGCAGCATTCCTCGAAGAAAAGTTGCATACTTCTTCAAAGAACTCAATTGTGCAAATTCCTCAGCTGAAGAAAATGGTAGATGGTAAATGGCCTCAGAAAGGAGGAAAGAAGCTTGAAGTCAATACTGCCTTTGAGATCCCTGCGGACATCTATGCAGGGTACTCCACGCCTGATGAGGCAACTCATGGCAAGGAGACAAAGAATGAGCGCAAAGTGCGCATACAGAGGATTGAAAGAAGATGGACAAGAGAATGGAGGGAGTATAGATATGTCACTCCCAAATACATGAAGAAATTCGCTCTTCACCCTCCATGCTCAAGACCTCCTTTGGCACCTGGCCAAAGAGCTGATCCAACAAGCCTTAAACGTAGTGAGGATTATGTAGATGAATGGGCCAGGCGGCAAGCTAAGTTGGCCAAGCAGGCCAAAGAAGCAGTGAAGAAATTCAATGAGGATTCTGCTGTCGCTGCTGCCGCTGCTGAGGCTTCTTCAAGCAAGAAGGCTATGCCCAAGAAGCCAGCCAAGAAACCAACTTCCTTAGCAAGGCCCTCACGGCCAAGTTCTTCTTCAATGCCCTCACGGCCAAGCTCCTCTATGCCACCGAGGCAAATTCCTCAAGCTGCCCCAGTTCCTCAAGCTGCACAAATTCCTTGGGCTTCAAAGTCCTCAGCTCCTCCGGCAAAGTCCTCGGCACCTGTGCATCTCGCCACTTGCCAATGGACCACAGGCATATAAATTGCCTCAGGAGCTTCTGCAAGTTCTTCTACTGGCCCATCTCTGCTATAGAAAGAGGCCACTGTTGGACGAGGCACTAGACCAAGTCCTCACAAGAAGCAGGTGGTCTTCCAAATTCCATCTAATGATGAGGCTGATGATGATGAACTAGCCGATATCATCAAGGACAGACAGCAGAGGGCCGCTAGAGCCAAAGGAAGTGATGTGCCCCTTCTACTAGATCCGAAGAAGATCCTCGATTTCATCGATCTTTGGCACAAAGATCCAAATGCTCCAATGCTAGAGCTGGGCCTCACTCCTGGACAAAGTCACGTGGTGACGGTGTTCATAGCTAAAGAAAAATGGAAGTATGACCAAGCTAGGACTGTGAAGAAAGCGTAGTACAAGAAACAACGCTATCTAAAGGACAATGTCCTCAGCCTATCGCCTGAACAACTCCCCGCTCTGCAAGCTGACATCAAAAAGCTAGTGATGAATTTGATTGTTACAAGGCAGAATGGCTGGGAGCCAAGGTCAGATTCGTCAAATTGGCGAAGAAATTAACTTCAAGTGCTGCTGGTTCTGTGCATGTTGAAGTCACTCCGGCTGAAGCATCTGCTCAGGCCATTGAAGGAAATACTAGCACCGCTGATGAAAATCAGGCTGCTGATGAAACTGCAAGTACCAGGACTGCTGAAGAAATTCCAGTCTCTGAAGAAACTGCCAGGGCAACCACTAGTGTTGCGCCTGAAGAATCTGCCAGGCCAGCTGAAGACTTTGTTGCTGCTCCTGAAGAAATTGCTCAAGATAGGCCAACTGCATCAGTTGTGCCTAAAGAAATTTCCCCAATTCCCTCTGCTCCGCCTGCACCAACACCAAGCCCAGTTCTTCCTTCTGCTCTAGAAGTGAAGAAAACCAAAGCTATGGAGCAAGCTGCTCTGAAGAAGAGGAAAGCATCAGCTGCCCCAGAATCTTCTGACCCCAAGAAGGCAAAGATTTTGACAAGTTCAATTGACAATCCCATTGATGTTGTTCCTCTTGCAAGCATGCCATCAAAGGAACTTGTTCCTTATGGTGAAGAATATCAGATTCCTAAAGAATCTGCAGAAGAAGATCCCTCTGCTGCTTCCATAGAGAAGATGGATGAAGAAATTGAAGTTGAGACTTTCACTTCAACTGCCCAGATATCATCGCCAACGGCTCAGTTCATTGCTGAAGAGGCCGACGTTGAAGAAATGGAAGTGGATGAGGATGTGAACATTGGCTGCACCACTCCAGTGATGAACGATGATTTTTGGGATAGTCAACACCCCAACTCTCCTCTGTTCACACCACTACAGCAAATTCCTTAGTCCCCAGCACCAACAGAAGTTTAGATGGCTCTGAAGAAATACACACTGCCCCTTCCATTCATGAAGAGATTCCAGCCACTAGTGCTGATGAAAATATTGCTGAAGAAATGGAGGCACGGGCTGCTACTGAAGCAGAAACTGAAATTCCTCAGTCTGCGGCTCCAGAAATTGAGATTCCGGAAGTTGTTCTTCAACTAACTGACACTCCTCTGCCCAAGCCGAAGAACCCCTTCTCCAAGACTCCGAAATTCAAGGCTGATGCCTTCTTCAACAAGCATGTATTCTTCACCGATTACAATCCTTATGATTCTGCCGTTTGTGAAGGAAGAGATTCTGGACTACCAGCCAAGCCAATTTCTATGCTTCAGTGCTTTTCAACAAGGATAAAGTCTTAGACCATGAGCATATTCTTCACTTGGATATGGAATCACTGCCTTGCTTCATGCTAGTCCTCGCTGCCATTCATGATGCTGGCCTACTCAATTTCTGCACTGACATTTGCGATTGGAATGAAGAACTCATTCTTCAATTCTATGTGATGCTGCACATCACCGGCAATGCTGAACATGTGAACTCATGGGTGTTGGACTGGATGACCGAAAATACACACTATAAGGCACCGGCCACTGAATTGCTTCGTGCCATGCCAGTCAGTCCTTCCCCAGAAGGTGCACGTCTCATCTACTCTGAAACTGAGCTGTCATATCATTTCATGCAAGTGTTGATGAAGCCATTGAAGCCTGGTCAAGCCTCAAGGACAAAATTCCTTGTGAAGGAATTGCAATATGTGCCAAGGACTGTCTACCGCATCCTGATGAAGACATTGAGTCCTATCAAAGGCCACGACTCGAATGATGAAGAAGTCGTTGGCATCATGAAGAATCTGCTTGTCAATATCATGCACGGTATTCCCGTGAACTATCATGATTTCTTCATGAGGACTTTGGCAGACGTAGCAATGTCCCCATTTCAGTTGAAGCCTTACGCTCCTTGGATTATGAGATTCATCAGATCAAGGTCTTCACTCAACTACAAAGTTGATACACTCAACCATGGCAGCTACTTGCCCCTAATTGAAGTCCTCAAGCGGACATTTTCCTTAGCTGATGAAAAGGGCAAGGCCACTGCTACTATTGATGAGGGCATTCGACCATTGGATGGACAGTTTCGCAAAACTGCTTCATACTCCACCAATGATGATTCTGCTACTAATGATTCTGCCGCCAATGCATCCAAGCAAAGTCCTCAGGCAACAGCCCCAAGGGTGATGACTGATCGTGAGCTTCTCCTCAGTCTTCATCAAAAGGTGGATCACAATAAAAAAGGGTAAAATGTTAGTTTGGTTCTATTCTTCACAACATGACTGCCACATATAATTTAGTGAAGAAGAACCATTACTACCTTAATGAAGTTTTTGATCGCACCTGGGCTATACCGTCTCACCTTTACGGTGATGAAGATCTCAAGCAGATGGGCTTCAAGCAGGACTTCGCCTGGTCTAAGCCTCCACCGAAGAAATTCAAGAAAGTTGAAGTTCCTCCTCTGGTGCCCAGCTCATATTCTTCATCCCATGATACTGATGAAAATGAAGATCTGGACGACACTGCGGCAGGCCCTTCTCCAACAAATGACCCCAACAACGCTGACGCTCCTCCATTGACTTCGTGAAGAAATTCTTCAGGGGTGTTAGTCCTCACTTTTCGTCCCTTTTGGTCATTTGATGACAAAGGGGGAGAAATTTGAGTTAGTCTTCAAGTGGGTCTCTATATATATGGGCGTTTTTTAAGTTGCCACTCTCGCTCTTCTGAAGCTTTTGTTGATTGAGTTGTAAACTTAAGTCCGATGGTGACCTGATACTTTTGCTATGTTTTCCTGCATGCTATTTCCTCATTAATGTTATAAACGCATGTTGAATCACATTAGTCACCATATTTCATCATGCATTTCAAATTCTTCATTCTATATGTTAAATGCGTGTATGAATTACAAGATATAGGGGGAGTTCTCCATGATTCTACTCTTCAAATGTGCATTGCTTCAAAAGCAAATACCTCACTATGCACATCTTCAGGGGGAGTTCTTCTATATCTTGCAATCAAATTCCTCCATATTGAGTACTTTCAATTCACAGGTTTATCCCCGTTGAAAACTTAACCTATATTGTCATCAATCACCAAAAAGGGGGACATTGTAAGTGTATCTAGTGCCCCTTAGTGATTTTGGTGTATTGAAGACTTATAGGTTAAGGGACTAATATGTTTGTGAGTGTACACAGGCTCTATAAGTCAATGAGGAGTTTGATATTTACAGTGAAAGTCGACCCCTAAAAATGAATGTCTTCGGCTGAAGACTTTGGTTCTCCTGAAGACTTTGAAAGTGAAGAAATTGGTGTGACCTTTAAGACTTTGATATTCATGCGAGGAATCTGAAGCGTGAAGGCTTTTGCTTTCATAGTTTCATTTTCTCTTTCTTGAGTCATAGGAAACACCGTACTTTTAAAGGGGGTCGAGGTACTACTAAGGAAACTGATTTCCAAGTGATGCTCATCTCAAAATCCTACACCTACCCAATCCTTCGAGTGAAGCCATTGGAAATCTCATATCAGTTCAGTCAATTTCTTCAGTGACAGAGACGAAGATCTTCTGGTCTATGAGGAATTTGTTCTGACTGAGAAGTTAGGAATTCGCCAGTGCGGATTGCCTACACAGTGAGGAACATGATAGACCCTGAGGAATTCAAACCTCAAATCCCACCGTTGCTGTGCCGCGCGCCAGCTGTTCCAAAATATCCAACCACCTAACAGTCATATCAGCCAAGGGCATTTATGTCTTATCATGTCGGGCTGCTCCCTAGGCTATAAATAGCCGCCCCCTTCAACCACTAGCTGGTTGGCTTCTCCGAGAGCAACTGACACTTGTCATTTGAGAGCATCCCATCCTCTGAGGACTTTGAGCGAAAATCATCAACTGAGGAAAACCCAAATCCCAAACCCAAACCTACAAACCCCAAAGTGATTGAGCATCACTGAAGAGATTGTTCCTGTGTGGAACCGATGCTTGTTACCTTTGAGGACTGTGTATCCTCCAGACGGTTAGGCATCATGGTCTGAGCATCCACGAGGAATTGTGGATTGCTGAGTGACCAAGTTTGTGAAGGTTTGGAAGTCACCTGTGAAGACTTACCACTATTGTTGGGCGAGGTCTGTGTGATCTTAGCTCTAGGAGAATACAGTGAGGACTGTGTGTCCTCGAGTTTAAATACTCAGCCGCTCCAACCAGACGTACAACTGTCACAGCAGTTGGAACTGGTCTACCAAATCATTGTCTTCACTAAGCCAACTGGTTCTATTTCCTCAACCCTTTCATTTCCTCAGTTATGTGTTGATGAACCTGGTCATTACTGTTTGAAGACTTTGACTGAAGACTTTATCTAATTCCTCAATCCTATTTCTTCAGTCTATTTTGTCTTCATCCTGCTTATCCTGTGTTTACGCTTTCTGTACTTTGTGTTTGTCTTTCATTTCACCATGATGACTATGCTGTTGCTCTGTTATGCTTACAACTGAGTACTTATTCCGCTGCAAGTAGTTCTTCACTTAGGAATTTTCTCACCCCGAAATTCCTCACTAAAGAATTCATAAAAATTGCCTATTCACCCCCCTCTAGTCGACTTAACGCACTTTCAAACCTTCAACAAGGACCGGCTATAGTCAAACTCGATTCAACTAAACTTGGAGAAATAGACACCCGCCAGCCACCTGTGTGCAAAGCACGTCGGTAGAACCGTTCTCATGAATGTGGTCATGTAATGTTGGTCTGGGCCACCTCATCCAACAATACCGCCGAATCAAAGTAAGATGTTGGTGGTAAGCAGTATGACTATTATCACCCACAACTCTTTGTGTTCTACTCGTGCATATCATCTACGCATAGACCTGGCTCTGGTGCCATTGTTGGGGAACGTAGCATGCAATTTAAAAAAAATTCCTACGATCATGCAAGATCTATCTAGGAGATGTATAGTAACGAGAGGGGGACAGTGTGTCCACGTACCCTCATAGATCGAAAGCGAAAGCGTTAGGTTAACGCGGTTGATGTAGTCGAATGTCTTCATGATCCAACTGATCTAGTACCGAACGTACGACACCTCCGAGTTCAGCACACATTCAGCTCGATGACGTCCCTCGAACTCTTAATCCAGCAGAGGGTCAAGGGAGAGTTTCGTCAGCATGACGGCATGATGACAGTGATGGTGATGTGATCCGCGCAGGGCTTCACCTAAGCACTACGACGCTATGACCGGAGGTGTAAACTGTGGAGGGGGCACCGCACACGGCTAAGAGAACAATTGATGTGTCTTTGGGATGCCCCCTCCCCCGTATATAAAGGAGGGGAGGAGGAGGCTGGCGGCCAGGAGGGGCGCGCCATGGGGGGAGTCCTACTAGGACTCCACTCCTAGTAGGATTCGCCCCCCTTTCCTTTCTTCCACCGGAGGGAAAAGGAAGGAGAGGGAGAGGGAGAGGGAAAGGGGGGGCACCGCCCCCTCCCCTAGTCCAATTCGGACTGCCATGGGGGAGGGGGCACGGCCACCCCTTGTGACCCTCCTCTCTCTCCACTAAGGCCCATGTAGGGCCAATACTTCCCCCGGGGGTTCCAGTAACCCCTCGGTACTCCGGTAAAATACCCGAACCACTCGAAACCATTCCGATGTCCGAATACTACCTTCCAATATATGGATCTTTCCCTCTCAACCATTTCGAGATTACTCGTCATGTCCATGATCTCATACGGGACTCCGAACAAACTTCGGTCACCAAAACACATAACTCATAATACAAATTGTCATTGAACGTTAAGCATGCGGACCCTATGGGTTCGAGAATTATGTATACATGACCAAGACACATCACCGGTCGACAACCAATAGCAGAACCTGGATGCTCATATTGGTTCCTACATATTCTAGGAAGATCTTTATCGGTCAAACCACATAACAACATATGTTATTCCTTTTGTCATCGGTATGTTACTTGCCCGAGATTCGATCGTTGGTATCCTCATACCTAGTTCAATCTCGTTACCAGCAAGTCTCTTTACTCGTTCCATAATGCATCATCCCATAACTAACTCATTAGTCATATTGCTTGCAAGGCTTATAGTGATGAGCATTAACGAGAGGGCCCAGAGATACCTCTCCGATACACAGAGTGACAAATCCTAATCTTGATCTATGCCAACCCAACAAACACCTTCGGAGACACCTATAGAGCATCTTTATAATCATCTAGTTATGTTGTAACGTTTGATAGCACACAAGGTGTTCCTCCGGTATTTGGGAGTCACATAATCTCATAGTGAGAGGAACATGTATAAGTCATGAAGAAAGGAATAGCAATAAAACTTAACAATCATTATGCTAAGCTAACGGATGGGTCTTGTCCATCACATCATTCTCTAATGATGTGATCCAATTCATCAAATGACAACACATGTCTATGGTCAGGAAACATAACCATCTTTGATTAACGAGCTAGTCAAGTAGAGGCATACTAGGGACACTCTGTTTTGTCTATGTATTCACACATGTACTAAGTTTCCGGTTAATACAATTCTAGCATGAATAATAAACATTTATCATGATATAAGGAAATATAAATGATAACTTTATTATTGCCTCTAGGGCATATTTCCTTCAGTTAACATATACTTCACCTTGTATTTCGGTTTAAACACGCCTCTTCTAGTCGTTTCCGCTTAGCATCTGTCATGTTTTGCACTGGACAATTTGGTACTGAACCGATTTGCTGGTACATAGCAGAAATATAGTGCCTATTCTTCATCAGACCAAGGATATCCATATTTGCAGCGATGGAAGAGGTGAAATCCATACAACCGATATTGAGCATCCAATCATTGAATCATGTCCTGCACCACCAATGTAGGTCCACCCTGCTAATAAATTTACATGTAACCACTAATATTACTATCTAATGACAGTACAAAAACATTAGCAAGATTGTAGCAAACCATGTACCTTGGTAATGAACAACTCATAGTGCCACCAATTGGATATAATAGTTTGGAGGAAAAAATGCTCATAATGTTGAACTATTTGGACTTATTGCGTGGTTCCACTAAAATTGATCATCCCTGTTTGCACAAATATTGAAAGTGTGATTACATAAAAGTGGCACTAGTTGACGCATAGACTCAGAAATATAAAAATTCCAATTTCTTAATGGGAAAAGGTAACAAGATTGTTTCTAACCATCAGTTTGAAGGAATAAACAAGGCAACAATGGCCGATGTCAGGAAGTCATACATAGTATTTTCTGAAAGATTGAACCATCCCTGACCTTTCCTCTTCTTTTAAGCATTTTTTATGCAGTTCAACTAAAATAAAATGCCATCACCTCCTTGACAATTCGGTGACACTGTACAAAAATAATGACTTACCATTACATCATGATGTCAGGTATGTAATTGACAGACAATAGAGACAAACATGCAGACCTCCTCCGATAACACAATGAACATAATTTTAACAAAGGTGTGACTAGCTTTGCAGGCATAATTTGAATGAACTCTACACCCTCGGTTCCTTAATATAAAACATTTTCACAGTTCAATTTAAAGTATCCAAACATCTAGTATTTTGAAAAATAGGTAGTAGTTTTCATGAGCACATATCTTGGAAAGTTTGCCACACCTTATATATGTCCATACGCTAATGCAACACCGGTTGAATAGTACGAATATACACTAATCAAGTGGCTAGTGCAATAGTAGAGTAGTTTCTTTATTTTGGGGTACAATACAATGGTTTTACTGAACATATTTCCATAAGCTAGCACTAGAAGATTTGTATAAGCATTAACTACCAAAAATCTAGAGGTAACAAGTTTCAACATTAGTATACTGGCTGTGCAATAGCATTAGACCAAATACAAAATTCTAAAGGTAACTAGCATTATTAACTAATGACAATATAAAAAATTGCAAACTATGTACCTTCAAGGTAAATATCATTTTGAACTCGAGGGGACCTAAAAAATTGCTATCCCAATCTTGATAATCGATCAAACTTAAAAACTTGATCAAATGTATCAAGAAAACAGCAGGAGGAGGAGGTGCCCACTCTTGACCTTTCCTCTTCTCTTCATAATTTTTCGCGCAGTTTAACTAAAATAAAATGCCATCATCGCCTTCGCACTTTGGTGACACTGTACAATTTTTTTGACTTATCATAACATCATGAAGTGAGGTATGTAATCTATAAGCATTAACAGTGCAAAAATCTGAAGGTAGTAACAAGTTTCATCATTGGTATACTAGCCGTGCAACAACATTAGAATGCCTTAGCTGAAAAATTGTTAATACATCCACAATCAATAGCTAACCCTGAAATAATCCAGTGACATTAAATGACATTGCTTAAATTTATCGGTGGCATTAGACAGACTATGGCATTAATTAAATGTGGCATCACTTTAGCAGTAGCATTGCTTGATTTTACGGGTGGCGTTATACAAACAACAAAAAAGTGGCAATAAGAGCATATGGAGGCCCATTCGGACAATGGACGCACCAGTATGATGTACCTCCACGGACACATAGAGTGGTGAGCAAGGGATGGTTGCCTAGAGCAACAAATATCAAGACATCATATGTGGATTACGTCCCATTTTTGTTCTCTTTTGCCACTTTTTCCCTATGTGAGGACAACAAACTGATCGACATGGTCATTCCCTATTCCGTTGTCATGCCTTTCTACCCTTTTTCAACCAAGAGACAAGAGACTCGTTCCATAGCTACTAATTTTCCCCTTTTCAACTAAGATGCAGGTTCGATACCTAGTCTCTTCGACAACACTTTCTCCCTTTCTTTCATTATTCAACCCATACATGGATTAGTCTGCATGAAGTAGGGTTTCCTTTAATAGTGCAAATTAAGGTTTTTGTTTGCGTGGCCAATAGAGAAGAGGATAGTAAATTGGGGAGATGGGGGAGTGGAAAAAGATCCACATGCAGTGACGTGGCAGAAGGGGCAATAGAACGAGGGTATGGTTCAAAAAGAGGTAGCATACCCGAGTGTAGGCGGGAAGTGGCTTCGCTCGTGATCGTCATCCTCCGCACACACTACAGCAGCGAGCTTGGGGAGGCAAGCCATCCCGCACCGGCGCTAGGTATGAGAGGACGGCCTTGTCGTCAGTGTGTGACCTCACTCGCCGGCGATGAGTGCGTCAACGCTGCATGTCCTTTTCTTCCCCGCGGACGGGATCCTCGCGGATCTGTGACCACCGGTGAGGAGGGAGAGAGAGGGTCCATCGCCATCTTTTTAGATCTGGAGAGAGGGCGATAGCGTGAGAAGCAAGTGGGAAGCCCTTAGCAAGAAAGCACAGAAGCTCCAGCATATATACTACTTTACTAGTACTAGTAAGCACTAGAGGTAGAGTAGTTTATATTTTCTCTGCATACAGTACCAATTAGTTGTGCTTCAAAACTGAACGACACGCCATTAAAAAATAAAGTCGAGAAATAATGCGGCACCTCGGGCCAACGCGGCCAGATCGCATTTTGCATGAGAAATGACACACCATGTTTCATTGACATGTGGTCCCGTTTCAACATGTTAGTGAGACGACGACGAGTCTCCTTTTGTATAATTTCTGAACTGACATCTACGTAGGCCGCAATGCCTCTTTCTATACCGTGGTGACCGTCCGATCCCCACTAGCCTCTTCCTATACCGTGGCAACCGTCCACCGCCTCTTCGCCTTTCCCTCTCGATTTGGAACTGTTGTCCCATGCTCTTCCTCCCTCCATTTGCCTTGACTCTTCGTTCTGCCATTGTTTGTCTTCTCAATGGAGGGAACAGGTAGGAAACGACTCAGTTACTCTTGCCCCGATCTCACAGATGACGTGGTGGGGGAACTCATTGATCGGTGCGATGTCATCACCACGGCTAGCATGGCAGGTTCGTTCAAGACCATTCTCGACTCAACATGTAACATCATTACAAAGAACCCAAGGGTTCAGGAGCGGTGTGATCTCCCTTATCTTCTTCGCCATGATGCTGCTCGCTGGCGTAGGGACGACGGAAGCCTCGCCTTGTGCAAGTTGATGCCGCTTGATAATGTTACGTGTGATGTTAAGATGCCATTGCTTGATGGTAAGGCCTGGGCAGGCGCAAATGGAGATTGGGTAGTTTATATTGGGTACAACTGCGAGTGGGAACTTGTGAATGTGTACACTCATCACCGAGTTCCACTTCTAAAAATCTCTGACTGCCCTGAGGTTGAGCACACCGGTATTCTACGTACATTCAAATACAATCATGGTGACCATCGTCTACAGAAGATAGCAATTTGACGAGTTCCCACTCACTCTTGGGGTTATAGGAATGCTTGTGTTGTTTCTATCTTCAACAAGCTTGTTGCCGTCCTTAATACTCTGACTCGATGGATATTGCTCAAAAATCAGTTTTTGTACATGGCTGTGTACTGTGATGCAATTCAATACGAGGGTCTTGTGTTTGTTGCCACCACTTCTGGCACTGTTTTTGCATGGGATCCTTATTGTTTCGGTATGTTTGTCTTCCACTGTAATTATAATTGTTTCATTCACCATGCATGTGAGTTAGTATCCCCGTACTAATTAACCTTCTTTGTTTCCGAGGTCCTGTCAACATTCCCCCACCGATACTTGGAAAATTTTATAACCAAGGAGGAGATGACGATGGTGATGATTACGAGCATGAAGACAAGCATGACCTACATACTCAGTGGCGCCTGGTAACTTATTCCGATGGATCACCTGTTCTTGTCAGTATACAGGCCACTGCTGATGTTACTAAGGAAGCAGGTGTTGTCTCCCATGGTCACACTCTCCGGACCTATTCCAACATCTATTGCAGGGTATTCGGGATGGATACTAGTGTGCTAGCGCCAGCACCTTTTGCCTGGTTCAATATTGATAATCTTGGAGAAAACTCGCACTTCCTTGGACAAAACTATCCAATGATGGTGAAAGGCGATCCAGCTGCTGTTGGCACAATGTTACTACCATTGATGAGAAGCAACTGTATCTATACCTCGGACATTGCTATGGTTCCCTACCCTGGCTATCACAATATGTGTCCTGATAAAGGCCGCTTCAGCCTGGATGATGAGTCTTGCGTTGGTCTCGACATTGACAATGGCTGGCCCTACCCAGAGAATCACTTATTGTTCAAAGCAAGCATTTCCAATGCCAAAAATTGGTTGACCTGAAGTTTATTTCATCGCTTTGTTATTTGTTGTGTGAGAAAAACTTTAGTATTTATAATGTATCCTTGTTGTTGTTCTGCATTGATGACCTGTTGTATGTAATACTAAATGATATGCCTGTGATAACTTACTAAATTTATGAATGGCTTTCGAGTCGCTTCTCAGAGTGGGTGATGTGATGAGGCAAAAAAACTAAATACATAATTGTACATGCATTGCAACAGGTTATCGGATGAGTCCTGTTGGATTCCGGGCTCCGCAGACCCAAGAAAGGTTCAAACTCAGGGGCGTGTGCGAAGAACTCAACCTCTCAAGCTGATCGACCCACTACTCTCACGACCTAGCTCGATGAACGGGAAGGAAATGGACATGACAGTTTACCCAGGTTCGGGCTACCTTGCGGTGTAAAACCCTACTGTGGATTAGCCTCGCGAAGCGCTGAGGATGAACTAGTACAAGGGGAAGAACAACCTTAGGAGGCTTGTTCTTGTGATGAGCACTTGGGGCTCTTGTCTCTCAAGGGCTCGCCAATTCGATGAGTCGATCCCTTCTACGGTGGTGGCTAGGCTATATTTATTGTGCCCTTGGTCCTCTTCCCCCGAAACTTAGGCGGGAATGGATCCCACAAAGGCCAATTTTGAAAGGGGACACGTAGTACACTTGATCCTGACGAAAGGTGGTCTTCGCCTGCAAAGCTTCTGGTCGTGACGTCGTGGTGGACTCGACGATGACATCCACCCTGCCATTCTGGCGGTCCTGGTCTCATTGCACGCAAACGACAACCTTTGGCTAATTCCTTGGGACCGCACCTGCGCTTGCCTCCTTTGCACCGAAGAGGAAACCTGCTGCTCTGCGCCCGCTGGCGCGCGCCTGGCCTTGGTCGTCAAGGCTGATGTCATTTCAGCCTCACGAGGCGAGTGCTTGCATAGAAATGTCCGCTCCTTAGAAGGCCACCTAGGGTGGACGCTCCCTCAGGAGGTCTTGATGCCGTCCGCCTCACGAGGCTTGGCCCCTCGCGAGGGTCTTGTCTTGTCATGGTTGAAGATAGGCCATACCAGGCCGTCAATGGAGCCACGTCGTGGGCCACATGCATGCAAGTCTGGGTACCCTGGTTCCCAGAACACCGACAGAAGCCTCTGGGCCCAAGGCATGCTTGCACTTGGCTTCGAGGTGAAGCCAATGGGCAAGTGTGGAGCACCGCGGGCCCCAATCGCCTGCGGACCAAGTCAACGCGTGGCACCTTATGGGACGTGGGTGTCTCCGCTTCCCCATGCCGCCTCGACAACTGACACGGGCTGATAAAAAGGCCAACTCCCGCAGCCGAGCCTTCATTGCCTTCCCTTCGTCTTGCTCCAGATCTCATCCCTCTCCTGCCAAGAGCACCTCCAGATCCACCAAGTCCTTGCTCCTGAGCTTCTCGCCAATGACGGGCAAGAAGGCAAAGCTTGCCGGTGCAGCCGCACACTCCGCTCCTCCTGTCGCGGTGGCCCTCGGCCCGTCCTCCACCACTGAAGCCGGGCATCTTGTCACCATGCTCCCGCTGACGGCGAGCAATGACAACAAGGGGAGAGTGACTAAGCTTCAGGTTGGCTCCACCGAGCGGGGAGCCTTGGTAGGTATGTTCTTTCCCTACTTCCTCCATAACATCTATGCGGGGCTCATCCCGCCTTTCTCCAAGTTCTTCTTTGCGATCCTCGACCACTACCAGATCCACACGCTTCATCTCTAGCCCAACTCCTTCCTCCTCTTATTGATCTTCGCCTTCTACTACGAGGCCTTCATGGGGGTGAGGCCCTCCGTTGCACTATTCTGCCAGTTCTTCTCCCTCCGGACGCATGGCTCGAACCAGTGCTCCGGATGCGTCTCCTTCGTTGCACTCCATGATAGCAACATGCTCGTGAAGGCCGGGAAGAAGGTGGATGACTTCCGGCGTAGGTGGATCTACATGGACGCCCGGAGCCATCATGCTCGGCTGGAGCTGCCGAACGGGCCGCTAGAGAAGCTGGGTGAGTGGTCTCACGAGAAGCTCACCGACCCCCGGGCGGTGCCGGTCATGAAGAAGATGTAGGCAGATATGGGCTCCGTGGCACTGACGAGGGCCATGATCGTTCATGAGTTCCTGACGCAGCGCCTGTCCCCTCTCCAAGCTCGCTCGCGCCCCATGTGGGACCTTAACGGCGCATAGGATGACCTCCGGCTACGCCGAGGGGACCTGACGAATGAGGAGCTGGGCAAGGCAGTGCAGATCTTGCGCGGGAAGGATCCAGGCTACCTTCCGGCGGCCCACCTTCCGTTGTATCACCGTGACGACAGGGCGGCGCTGGCCGCCTCCATGCCAATCTTTAATGAGCAGGGGCTCGTGCCGTCTAGGCCTCCCAACTCCCTAGTGGCGGTATCCTCCGGCGAGGACCCCGTCGAGGGCGAGGAAGAGGAGAAGGACTCGTAGGTGACCCATGAAGGGATGGGGGAGACTTCTCCTCCGTGGCAGAGCGAGCTCCTCCGGGTCTTCCTGACGAGGATGACGCTGGGGAAGGCTTGGTCGGGGAGGTCCCCAGTGTCCTGCCGGGGTCGTCACAAGGTACGGGCGGACGACGCTGTGGAGGCTGATCCACAGGTCCCAAAAGGGGGGAACGGCGCCGGCACAGCCTCAGGGCAGTGCCCTCACCTCGTCGCTCACTGCTGCCGCTCCAGAGTATCCCGCCCTGCACCTGATCGGGCCTCCGGCTGTGGCAAAGCCCTTGCTGCAGAAGCTTGGGGGCGCCACCGTCCTGGGCAAGAAAAGAGCATACGTCGCCGACGACGAGTAAGCACCTTACTTCATTCTTACCTTCTATTGCGACACCATGCTCATTATGTCGTTCTCCTAACAGCCAGGCTGGCCCCTGGGGTGAAGAAGAAGAAGGAGGATGCCACTCCCATGATGCAGCAGACTCCACGAGCGCCAGTTCCTAACGCGCCCATGAAGGGCGCGAAGGCCCCAGAGCCCCCTGCCTCCACTGTCTTTGTGATAGCGCCAGTCCAGGCGCTAGTGCCACCTCCTCCCTGGGCTCTTGCGCTGGTGGACCAGGGCTCCTCCGCCAGACGCGGTGCTTTGGAGGAGGCCTACGCCACGCTGGACCAACTCTGAGATGATCTTCAGGGAGCTGACGGGCGTGCAACGACGGGGCGCCTGGAGCTGATCTTGGGGTGGCTCCAAGCTGACTCGTCCATCAGGACGGCTTGGAGCCAGGCCGAGGCTGCCATTGCGGATGCCAAGAAGCAGGCCACGGAAGCCACATCGGCTCGCGATGCTACGTTGGCTGACACCGCGTCCGCCAGAAGCCGCTGCCACGAGGTGGAGGCCGAGATGAAGATGCTTCACGAGGAGCATACCTCCCAGGCGCGCGGGCTCTAGACACAGGAGGAGGAGCTCAGGGCCCGAGAGACTGCGCTTGCTGATCGCGACGCTGAGCTGGAGCAAGCAGCCCAAGAGCAGGGCACGGAGTGAGACCGCCTAGAGAAGCTGAAGGAGGAAGTGGACGCAGCCCAGGTGTCCCACACCAAGCACCTCTCGGAGGAGACGGTCAAGCTGGAGGCCAGGGATAAAATCCTTGCCGCGGCCGAGAGGGCCGGGCGCGACGCCTTCACTTCCTTCAAGTGGAAGTGCGGCAAGGTGCTCCACTCCCTTTACCAGAGAGGGTACAACGAGCCATTGACGACCCTAGATGGTGGCCTTCGTGGTCTTCCCACCAAGCTTGTAGAGGAGCTGGAGAACATCGATGCTGCGGTGGGCTCCATGGTGGAGGGAGTGTCGTGCACTCTTCACTGTGGTCGCGACGCGCATCTACAACCATCTCCATCTGCTGTACCCCAGCCTGGACCTTGTCACGCTGCTGGAGCTAGTGGCGCCCTTGTCCAAGGTCACTGTCGCCGAAGCCGTGAAGGAGCAGGTGGAGGCCCTGGTGGTGAAGTTCCTCTGCATCTTCCCCTGAGGCCATGGCGACCGCGGCTGGCGGCGAAGGCGACAACGGCACCACGGAGGACGCGTTCCCTAAGGCGGCTGTTGGCGGCAAGCAAGGCTGAAGGCGGTGCTTCCCATTTTTATCCTGCAACGTTTAACATGCCTCGTGGAAGCATAAGAACTTCTGCTTTGAATTCATGAACATTATGTTTTGTAATAATTTGCTAGGATTCTGCGATTTTCCTTTCCGTGCTCGATTTCCTTCCGTTTGCCTTTGGTGTTCTGCGTCGGCCAGGCCTAGCCCCGCGCATACCTCAGCCGCCGTTGGGTCGTATGGATCGCTAGGACAATACCAAGGGGTGAGGGGGCTACGTGACCAGTGAGGTCCCTGAGTCACGATGCTCAGGGGACCCCTTGATGTACGAACGGCCTCGTGAAGGAAGTGCGAGCAACATCTGGGTTAATCCAGAGTCCTCATACCTTTCCTGGCAAGCTTTCGCCTAGGAGGGTCACGAGATGACCAGGTGCCAAAGACCTAGTAGGGTGGCATGCGCCAGGCGTGACCTGGACGCAGTCCCCGTGCCCAGCCCCCTCGCGCAGCTCTCCCGGGGGAAAGTTGGCGTGGTGGGGCCGGAGGACAAGCCCTGGGGCTCTCCTTAGGTTAGTGCAGCTGCTAGGGTGCCCTCAGTTGTTTATCATCAGCTCAGAGCCTGACGCTTCCACTCTTGCATGGGCATAGCCGCTCCTCGACCATGTCATCCGCTAGCGCGGAGCATGGGGCATCAACTGGTGCGTGGGAGGGAGCTCCCTATGAGGGGAGGCTCCAGGGCGTGTACAGCCCCATCCTGGAATGTGGCTTGTATGGCAGGACTAGAGGAGGTGTATATGAGCACCTGTGAGCTAGCGGGGGTCTCACGAGGCCCTACCTCAAGGCGGGTTGCGCCTAAAATCTTGGTTAGGGTGCTCGTTGGGGTCCTGCGAAATGGTTACGTCGTGTGCGCCGAGTGAATCTCTGGAGGATATTGCATGAGAAGGCCAAACATCGGGGCCCCAGGAGGTGACATGAACGGGGCTGGCCCGCCAGACAGAGCTTAGCCGCTGGATTTGTCGATGCTGCAGGGACGGACCCGAGCACAAACGCCGTGCCCAGACTTCTCATGCATCGATCCTAAAGAATGACAACCGGCGCGCGGCTCCCGTGGTGGCAAGGCACCGTGCCGCGCGCCCTAACTTATCCACTCACGATTAGCTCATGCGAGAAGAAGGCGCCAAGGGCCATGGGAGGTGACGTACATGGGGTTGTCCCGCGAGACAGAGTTCAACTTCTTGGGTTTAGCGACGCTGCAATGACGGACCCGAGCACAGACGCCATGCCAGTGCTTAATCATGAGGCAGTCACAGGCGGGTTCATGAGGGCGCATGATGTTCATGGTGGTGAAAGACCAGACATGCAGGTAATAATATGAAGCAACCTGTAAAAGGGCGAAACTACTTCTGATAGATGCGCAAAATGATACATGCTGTAGGGCGGGCCCATATAGCTTGTGGATAATGCAGCGCAAGGGGCGCCCAACTGAACAAACTAAAAAGTCACTTAGCACCATTGGGGTAGAAGTGTTGAAGTAGATGGAGCTTCGCGCACAGAAGTTTCTCCTCATGAGCCAGCTGGCTCTTGAGCCTCGGGTGGCTCTGGAGGCTCCAGCTCCTCCTCCATCAGGACTGCCCGGCGCCTGGCTTCATGAGACGCCAGGACACCACACATGCATCACTGGAGTGAGGCAGCCGTGCCCGGCAGACCGAACGGCATACGAACGTAGCTGTGGGGGTGGCCTCCACACTGGCCGATGCTGGACGGCCAGAAGAGCTCATGAGAAGCAGCTCTGTTGAGGCCCTAGATGTTGATGCAGACGCGCAGCTCGCTGCTCACATCCTGGGCAGTAGTTGCATTGAGATACACGGGCCGCTGCTCGCCTCACATGGTCCGCGCCCCCTGAAGATCCTTGATTGCCCTGATGATGAACTCCTACGCGCTTGGTGCCTCGCGCCCTGTGCCTTACTCCTGGAAGCGCGTGTTGAAGCACACCTCCACATGGTGCCTAGACGCCTCCCTCGTGACGCTGGCTAGGTCAGAGGCCTTCCAGAGAAGAGCCCTCGAGCCCAACCTGAGGGGGGTGCCGGGCATGCCTTCCTATGCGAGAAGGAAAGGCGCCCCGGTAGAGGGCGAGGGGCCTAAAGCGCGGTCATCAGTCACGCCAGCCTCCTGAGTGCCCCTGAGGAGGAGCTGCTTCTTCTTCTTGGGGGCAACCTCAGGGGGCAAGGGTGGCACCCTCGCCATCCGAGTTCTCGACCGCCATGGCCTGGTAGGCACGCTCGAGGGAGCACAACACATCTTCCTCATCGCAAGCGACCGTGATGATGCCGCAGCTTCCTGGCATCTTGAGGACGTTGTAGCCGTGGTGCGTTGCTGCCGTGAACTTGGCAAGGGGTGGATACTCGAGGATGGCTTTGTATGACAGGTGAATGTGAGCGACGTCGAAGTCGATGAGCTTGGTGCGGTAGTTGTCACACTTGCCGAAGGTGACGGGGAGACGAATCTGCCCGATGGGGTGTGTGGACCCGTCGGTCACTCCTGAGAATGGCTTGGTGGGCTGAAGCTGGTCGTATGGCACCTGGAGCCTGTCAAATGTATCGATGGAGAGGACATTGAGCCCAGCGCCGCCATCGATGAGTGTCTTGGTGACGAGAACATTGCTGATGGTTGGCGAGCAGAGCATGGGGAGCGCGCCTGAAGTGGCCGCGCACTTGAGCTGGTCTGAAGAGTCAAAGGTGATGGAGTACTTGGACCACCCGAGCGGACGCGACGCCTCGAGCTTGGGAGGGCCACGTTCACGTTTGTTGGGGAAACCAATCACCTATGGGGTCACAAGGATCCCTTCTACGTTCGACGGGGGGTTAATCGCACGAAGAGTAGGTCGAGCCGTTAGCTGATAACCCACAAGTATAGGGGATCGCAACAACTTTCGAGGGTGGAGTATTCAATCCAATTTTTTTGATTCGACACAAGGGGAGCCAAAGAATATTCTTGAGTATTAGCAGTTGAGTTGTCAATTCAACCACACGTGGATAACTTAGTATCTGCAGCAAAGTGTTTAGTAGCAAAAGTGGTATGATGGTAATGGTAACAGTAGCAACAGTAAAGATAAATGTTTTTGGGTTTTTGTAGTAGTTGTAACAATAGCAATGGAAAAGTAAATAAGCGAAGAACAATATATGAAAATCTCGTAGGCAATGGATTAGTGATGGATAATTATGCCGGATGCGATTCCTCATGCAATAGTTATAACATAGGGTGATATGGAACTAGCTCTAGTTCATCAATTTAATGTAGGCATGTATTCTGTAAATAGTCATACATGCTTATGGAAAAGAACTTGCATGACATCTTTTGTCCTACCCTCCCGTGGCAGCGGGGTCCTAGAAACTAAGGGATATTAAGGCCTCCTTTTAATAGAGAACCGGACCAAAGCATTAACACATGGTGAATACATGAACTCCTCAAACTACGGTCATCACCGAGAAGTGTCCCGATTATTGTCACTTCGGGGTTGTTGGATCATAACACATAATAGGTGACTATAGACTTGCAAAATAGGATCAAGAACACACATATATTCATGAAAACATAATAGGTTCAGATCTGAAATCATGGCACTCGGGTCCTAGTGACAAGCATTAAGCATAGCAAAGTCATAGCAACATCAATCTCAGAACATAGTGGATACTAGGGATCAAACCCTAACAAAAGTAACTTGATTACATGGTAAATCTCATCCAACCCATCACCGTCCAGCAAGCCTACGATGGAATTACTCACGCACGGCGGTGAGCATCATGAAATTGGTGATGGAGGATGGTTGATGATGACGATGGCGACGAATCCCCCTCTCCGGAGCCCTGAACGGACTCCAGATCAGCCCTGCCGAGAGAGATTAGGGCTTGGCGGCGGCTCCGTGTCGTGAAACGCGATGAAACTTTCTCTCTGATTTTTTTCTCCGCGAGGCGGTATATATGGAGTTGGAGTTGAGGTTAGAGGAGGTCCAGGGGGCCCACGAGATAAGAGGGCACGCCCTAGGGGGGGGGGCGCCCCCCTGTCTCATGGACAGCCCGTGGGCCCCCTGGCCTTGATTCTTTCGCCAAAAATTCTTACTAATTCTTAAAAGTGCCTCCGTGGATTTCCAGGACATTCCGAGAACTTTTCTTTTCTACACATAAAACAACATCATGGCAGTTCTGCTGAAAACAGCGTCAGTCCGGGTTAGTTTCATTCAAATCATGCAAGTTAGAGTCCAAAACAAGGGCAAAAGTGTTGGGAAAAGTAGATACATTGGAGACGTATCAACTCCCCCAAGCTTAAACCTTTTACAAACTCTGTTTGCTCTTGTTGTTGTAAACATAAAAAGCCAGCATTCAAGTTTCAGCAAATATTACGAACTAACCATACTCACAATAACACATAGGTCTCACAATTACTCATATCAATAGCATAATCAGCTTGCGAGTCATAATAATAAAACTCGGATGACAACACTTTCTCAAAATAATCATAACATGATATAACAAAATGGTATCTTGCTAGCCCTTTCTGAGACCACAAAACATAAATGCAGAGCACCTTTAAAGATCAAGGACTGACTAAACATTGTAATTCATGGTAAAAGAGATCCACTCAAGTCATACACAATATAAACCAATAATAATGAATGCAAATGACAGTGTGCTCTCCAGCTGGTGCTTTTAATAAGAAGGTGATGACTCAACATAAAAAGTAAATAGATAGGCCCTTCGCAGAGGGAAGCAGGGATTTGTAGAGGTGCCAAAGCTCGATTTTAAAATAGAGACTGAATAACATTTTGAGCGGCATACTTCTGCTGTCAACGCAACACCTATGAGATGGATGTATCTTCCATACTACATGCATTATAGGCAGTTCCCAAACAGAATGGTAAAGGTTTATACTCCCCCAACCACCAACAAGCACCAATCCATGGCTTGCTCGAAACAATGAGTGCCTCCAACATACAACAGCCCTAGGGGAGTTTTGTTTAATTATTTTGATTTGCTTTGATCTTTTTGGATCATGGGACTGGGCATCCCGGTTACCGGCCCTTTCTCGTGAATGAGGAGCAGAGTCCACTCCTCTGAGAATAACCCACCTAGCATGGAAGATATAGGCAGCCCTAGTTGTAACATGAGCTGCTCAAGCATACAAAACAGAATTTCATTTGAAGGTTTGGAGTTTGGCACATACAAATTTACTTGGAACGGTAGGTAGATACCGCATATAGGTAGGTATAGTGGACTCATATGGAACAACTTTGGGGTTTAAGGAGTTTGGATGCACAAGCAGTATTCCCTCTTAGTACAGGTGAAGGCTAGCAAAAGACTGGGAAGCGACCAACTGAGAGAGCGACAACAGTCGTAAGCATGCATTAAAATTAATTCACACCAAGTACAAACATGAGTAGGATATAATCCACCATGAACATAAATATCGTGAAGGCTATGTTGATGTGATTCAACTACATGCGTGAACATGTGCCAAGTCGAGTCACTCAATTCATTCAACGGAGGATACCATCCCATCATACCACATCATAATCATTCTAATAGCATGTTGGCACGCAAGGTAAACCATTATAACTCATAGCTAATCAAGCATGGCACAAGTAACTATAATCTCTAAATGTCATTGCAAATATGTTTATTTCATAATAGCTGACTCAGGAACGATGAATCATCATATTTACAAAAACAAGAGAGGTCGAGTTCATACCAGCTTTTCTCATCCCAATAAGTCCATCATATATCGTCATTATTGCCTTTCACTTGCACAACCGAACGATGTGTATAATAATAAGAGTGCACGTGCATTGGACTAAGCTGGAATCTGCAAGCATTCAACTCAAAAGAGAAGACAAGTAATATGGGCTCTAAATTAAATAAACAATCATGCATATAAGAGCCACTAAGCATTTTCAATATGGTCTTCTCGACCCCCAAAGGAAATAAAAGAAAATAGAACTATTTACACGGGAAAGCTCCCAACAAGTAAAAGAAGAACTAGAAATCTTTTTGGTTTTTCATTTTAATTCCTACTACAGGCAAGGAAATTAAAATAACTAATTTTTTGGTTTTTCTCAAGGTTCATCAATCACACAAGAAGAAGACTAGAAAAAGAAATTTAAACTAGCATGGATAATACAATGAAAGAGTATGAGCACCGACAACTAGTGTGTGAACATGAATGTAAAGTCAGTGAGAAATACATACTCCCCCAAGCTTAGGCTTTTGGCCTAAGTTGGTTTAATACCAAGGACCGCCGCTACTCTCTCCGGTGTAAGGAGAGGTATAATCAGGATAATACTGGCTGGTCATCTCCGGATCCCACTGGACAGATGATGCGCGGTAACGGTCCAGTCCAGGCTCCGGTTCAGGTTCAAGTTCTGGAGTAAAAGCTTGAGCTCGATGATTGTTCACTGCCTCCGGTGTAACGAGAAATTTTTCTGCAAGCAAGTCAAAAAACAGAGGCGTAGGTAAAATAATAATCTCAAAGTGTTTCTTATTTAATCTAAGTTTATACAAGAGCATCCTATCTTCGTTGTCAACAATAAACTTATGTGCTACCATGCTCTTGTAATCTAAAATGTGAAGAGGCAATTTTGTCTCCTTTTCCTCATGGTGCCTAATGGGTATCTGAAAATGTCGAGCAAGACGTGCAGCATAGATACCTCCAAATATGGGGCCTTTTGTACGATTAAGGGCTAGCGGTTTAGCAACGATGGCACACATATTAAAACTATTGTCTCCAAGCAAAGCATGTTGAAGAATGATAATATCAGGAACACTCAAGTTTCCACTATTCCCATGACTAATCAAGGATCTACTAGAAAATATGGCAAAGTAGCATAAAACAGGAAAGTGTATGCTAGAGACTTTTGCTTCGGAACCCTTCTTTGGCTCTTCTACAGCAATAATATTAACAAAGCCAGCCACATCTTCACGATGGGTTCCTCTAGTTCTCCCTCATAAGGTATCCTACATACCGCGCAAAAATGACGTAAAGACATTTCTTTGAACTCGTCATATAAATGAAATGATACTCCAGGCGATGACTTCTTAGGATAAAAATAAAAGTTTTGCACGAAAGTATTGGTGAGTAAGAGATACTGATCGATTCGGTCGTTGATGAAACCGGTGAGGCCTGCAGTCCCGATTAAAGCATAAAAGTCTTCATGAATTCCGGCTTCCTTCAAGAAATCCTCACATGGCCATTGACATGACCGTACTTCCGCCAAGCGAGGAAGATTATACTTGGGGTTCTTCCTTCTCTTTGTCTTGTTTTTCCTTAGAGCTTTGGCTAGAAGAGCCTTTAAAGAACCTACTTAACATTTTCTGAAAAATTCTGAAATTTTAGTAACTTCAAAAATAAAAGTAGATAAAACTAAACAGGATTGATAGCAACTACTCCTACAAGTTCCTAGAGCCTATACCATGCATTGGAATTGCTTGGGACCTCAAAAATTTAACATGCAAGCTCAAGAACATGGTCACCTATGAAGCAAGAATTTGCAATGAATAAAGCACTAGAACGAAAACTAATTGGACCAACGGAGGAGTCACATACCAAGCAACAATCTCCCAAAGCAGTTTTGTGAATGGATCTTTGAGCTAAGAGATCGAAAATCGCAGCAAAACGAGCTAGAACTTGAGCTTGAGCTGGATGGGGATTTTTTTGGGTAGATGATGAAGTGTGTGGGTGCTGGCATAAGTGGAGGGGAGCCACCAGGGGCCCACGAGACAGGGGGCGCGCCCTACAGGGGGGGCCCTCCTCTCTCGTGGCCTGGTGCTTGCCCCGCCTGCAGTGTTTTCAGTGCCTAAAATCCTCAAATATTCCAGAAAAAATCATACTAAATTTGCAGGGCATTTGGAGCACTTTTATTTTCGGACTATTTTTTAATGCACGGACGAATCAGAAAACAGACAGACAATACTATTTTTGCTTTATTTAATTTAATTAACAGAAAGTAAAAAGAGGGTACAGAAGGTTGTGCCTTCTAATTTCATCCATCTCGTGAGCATCAAAATGAACCCGCTAACAAGGTTGATCAAGTCTTGTTAACAAACTCATTCCGAATAACACGGACCCGGAGAAATTTCGAATAACACTAAGTTACCTCAACGGGGATATGAAAATCCCCAACAACAAGAATATCATATTTTTTCTTGACAGTAGGGAGAGGAAATTCAAAACCTCCAAAAATGATAGTTGGAACTTTTTCAATAGAATTGATGCTATGAACTTGAGATTGTTTCCTCGGAAAATGTACCGGCTCATTACCATTAACATGAAAAGTGACATTGCCTTTGTTGCAATCAATAACAGCCCCTGCAGTATTAAGAAAAGGTCTACCAAGGATAATAGACATACTATCGTCCTCGGGAATATCAAGAATAACAAAGTCCGTTAAGATAGTGACATTTGCAACCACAACAGGCACATCCTCACAAATACCGACAGGTATAGTAGTTGATTTATCAGCCATTTGCAAGGATATTTCAGTAGGTGTCAACTTATTCAATTCAAGTCTACGATATAAATAGAGAGGCATAACACTAACACCGGCTCCAAGATCACATAAAGCAGTTCTGACATAATTTGTTGTAATGGAGCATGGTATAGTTGGAACACCCGGATCTCCAAGTTTCTTTGGTATTCCACCCTTAAAAGTGTAATTACCAAGCATGGTGGAAATTTCAGCTTCCGATATCTTTCTTTTATTTGTGATGATATCCTTCATATACTTAGCATAAGGATTTACTTTAAGCACATCAATTAAGCGCATACGTAAGAAAATAGGTCTAATCATTTCAGCAAAGCGCTCAAAATCCTCATCATCCTTTGACTTGGATGGTTTAGGAGGAAAGGGCATGGGTTTCTGAACCCATGGTTCTCTTTCTTTACCATGCTTCCTAGCAACAAAATCTCTCTTATCATAACGTAGATTCTTTGATTGTGGGTTATCAAGATCAACAGCAGGTTCAATCTCTACATCATTGCTATTACTAGGTTGAGCATCTACATGAACATCATTATTAGCATTATCATCAGGTTCATTTTCATCTCCGGATTGTGTTTCAGCATCAGAGATAGAAATATCATTGGGATTCTCAAGTGTGTCTACAGTAGGTTCACTAGAAGCATGCAGCGTTCTATAGTTTTTTCTTTTTCTTCTTCTTAGAAGAACTAGGTGCCTCTAAATTATTTCTCTCAGAATCTTGCTCGATTCTCTTAGGGTGGCCTTCAGGATACAAAGGTTCCCGAGTCATTCTACCAGTTCTAGTAGCCACTCTAACAACAAAGTCATTTTTATTATTTAATTCCTCAAGCAAATCATTTTGAGCTTTGAGTACTTGCTCAGCTTGAGTAGTGACCATAGAAGCATATTTGCTAACGCGGTGAAGTTCATCTTTTAACTCTAGCCAGATTATCACCTACTCGTCCTATCTCGAAAGCATTATTCTTTAACTCTCTACCAACATAGGCAATTAAACTTTCTTGTCTAGCCATAAAGTCATCAAATTCATCTAAGCATGGGCTATGAAATTTAGTAGAGGGTGCTTCAACTTTATCATATCTATAGAGAGAATTTACCTTTACTACACGTGTCGGGTTATCAAGACAATGTGGTTCTTCAGGTGGTAAATTAAGACCATGTATTTCTTCAATAGGTGGTAAATTCTTAACATCTTCAGCTTTAATACCTTTTTCTTTCATTGATTTCTTTGCCTCTTGCATATCTTCAGGACTGAGAAATAAAACACCTCTCTTCTTCGGAGTGGGTTTAGGAATAGGCTCAGGAGTTGGCTCAATTGGTTCAGGAATTACTTCAGGAACTGGCTCGGGAAGAGTCCAATTATTTTCATTAGTCAACATATTATTCAATAATATTTTAGCTTCGTTGACTGTTCTTTCCCTGAAAATACAACCAACACAACTATCCAAGTAGTCCTTGGAAGCATCGGTTAGTCCATTATAAAAGATATCAAGTATTTCATTTTTCTTAAGAGGATGATCAGGCAAAGCATTAAGTAGCCGGAGAAGCCTCCCCCAAGCTTGTGGGAGACTCTCTTCTTTGGTTTGCACAAAATTATATATTTCCCGCAAGGCAGCTTGTTTCTTATGAGCAGGGAAATATTTAGCAGAGAAGTAATAAATCATATCCTGGGGACTACGCACACAACCAGGAGTAAGAGAATTATACCAAGTCTTAGTATCACCCTTTAATGAGAACGGAAATATCTTAAGGATATATAAATAGCGAGACTTCTCATCATGAGTAAACAGGGTGGCTATATCATTCAACTTGGTAAGATGTGCTACAACAGTTTCAGATTCAAGGTCATAAAAAGGATCAGATTCAACTAAGGTAATAATATCAGGATCAACAGAGAATTCATAATCCTTATCAGTAACACAGATAGGTGAAGTAGCAAAAGTAGGATCAGGTTTCATTCTAGCATTAAGAGACTGCTACTTCCATTTAGCTAATAATTTCTTAAGATCATTTCTATCATTGCAAGCAAGAATAGCTTCAGCAGCTTCTTTGTTCATAACATAACCCTTAGGAACAATAGGTAATACATAATCATTGGGGGAATGTTCATCATCACTATCATCAATAATAGGTTCTTCAATATTTTCATTCCCCCTAACTCTAGCAAGTTGTTCATCTAGAAATTCACCTAATGGCAAAGTAGTATCGCGCACAGAAGTAGTTTCATCATGAGTATCATGCAAAGTAGAAGTGGCATCATCAATAACATGCGACATATCAGAATTCATAGTAGTAGCAGGTTTAGATGTCGCAAGCCTACTAATAACGGAAGGAGAATCTAGTGCAGAGCTAGATGGCAGTTCCTTACCTCCCCTCGTAGTTGAGGGCAAAATCTTGGTCTTAGCGTCCTTCAAGTTCTTCATACTGATCGACAGATATAAATCCCAAGTGACTCAGAGAATAGAGCTATGCTCCCCGGCAACGACGCCAGAAATTAGACTTGATAACCCACAAGTATAGGGGATCGCAACAGCTTTCGAGGGTGGAGTATTCAACCCAAATTTATTGATTCAACACAAGGGGAGCCAAAGAATATTTTTGAGTATTAGCAGTTGAGTTGTCAATTCAACCACACTTGGATAACTTAGTATCTGCAGCAAAGTGTTTAGTAGCAAAAGTGGTATGATGGTAATGGTAACAGTAGCAACAGTAAAGATAAATGTTTTTGGGTTTTTGTAGTAGTTGTAACAATAGCAACGGAAAAGTAAATAAGCGAAGAACAATATATGAAAAGCTCGTAGGCAATGGATCAGTGATGGATAATTATGTCGGATGCGATTCCTCACGCAATAGTTATAACATAGGGTGATATGGAACTAGCTCCAGTTCATCAATGTAATGTAGGCATGTATTCCGTAAATAGTCATACGTGCTTATGGAAAAGAACTTGCATGCCATCTTTTGTCCTACCCTCCTGTGGCAGTGGGGTCCTAGCGGAAAGCAAGGGATATTAAGGCCTTCTTTTAATAGAGAACTGGACCAAAGCACTAACACATGGTGAATACATGAACTCCTCAAACTACGGTCATCACCGAGAAGTGTCCCGATTATTGTCACTTCGGGGTTGTCGGGTCATAACACATAATAGGTGACTATAGACTTGCAAGATAGGATCAAGAACACACATATATTCATGAAAACATAATAGGTTCAGATCTGAAATCATGGCACTCGGGCCCTAGTGACAAGCATTAAGCATAGCAAAGTCATAGAAACATCAATCTCAGAACATAGTGGATACTAGGGATCAAACCCTAACAAAACTAACTTGATAACATGGTAAATCTCATCCAACCCATCACCGTCCAGCAAGCCTACAATGGAATTACTCACGCACGGCGGTGAGCATCATGAAATTGGTGATGGAGGATGGTTGATGATGACGACGGCGACGAATCCCCCTCTCCGGAGCCCCGAACGGACTCCAGATCAGCCCTGCCGAGAGAGATTAGGGCTTGGCGGCGGCTCCGTGTCGTGAAACGCGATGAAACTTTCTCTCTAATTTTTTTCTCCGCGAGACGGTATATATGGAGTTGGAGTTGAGGTCGGAGGAGGTCCAGGGGGCCCACGAGATAAGAGGGCGCGCCCTAGGGGGGCGCCCCCTGTCTCGTGGACAGCCCGTGGGCCCCCTGGCCTTGATTATTTCGCCAAAAATTCTTATTAATTCTGAAAAATGCCTCCGTGGATTTCCAGGACATTCCGAGAACTTTTCTTTTCTACACATAAAACAACATCATGGCAGTTCTGCTGAAAACAACATCAGTCCAGGTTAGTTTCATTCAAATGATGCAAGTTAGAGTCCAAAACAAGGGCAAAAGTGTTTGGAAAAGTAGATACATTGGAGACGTATCATTAGCACACAGGGGATTTTTATCCAGGATCAGGCCACAAAGGTGCGTAATACCCTAGTCCTGCTTTGTCTGGTTATATGTGTGATCTTGAGATTTTGAACTAGCTACGATGCGTGCTTTGTCCAAAAGTCTGAATCCTCTCTCCATGCGCCTTGGGCCTCCTTTTATACACAAAAGGGGTTTCCACAGTGGCACACAGGAGGTGGCAACACTACAAAAAGAAGACACATCCGTGACATTTTGGGCCGGACGATTTTTTTTTCTGTCATACATATGACACTTCTATGACGATAATTGTGACAAAACCCGGTATCATCATAGATGTGGTGGGCTCCTACTTCTATGACAAAAAATCATGACAGAAAATGGGCTTTTCGTCCTGGGCGGGCCAGAGACGCAGCTGCATGACATTCTTTGGGCCATGCATGACGGAAAAACCGTGGTAGAAGCGAGGGCGAGGAAAGTTTCGGGGAGTTACCGGTTACGGTGGGAGGTCGGGGGCCGAGCGATGCGCGTTTCTCTCATACATGTACGCGCGTGTGTGCGAGGCATTGGCTCTAACTGAACCCGAGCGAGGCGTTGGGCTCTAACTGAACCCAAGCGATTGCACTGCAGGCTACGCGTTACTGAACCCGAGCGATCGATCGATGGTTGTTAACTGAACCTGATCGAGCGATTCCTTCGCTACTGCTGCTAACTGAAGCCGATTGATTGGATGAAC
>NC_041387.1:428114147-428139887 GCF_002162155.2 Triticum dicoccoides | reverse complement strand
CAAGTGTAGGGGTTCAATCATAGTCCTTTCGATAAGTAAGAGTGTCGAACCCAACGAGGAGCAGAAGGAAATGATAAGCGGTTTTCAGTAAGGTTTTCTCTGCAAGCACTGAAATTGTAGGTGATAGATAGTTTTGTGATAATATAAATAGTAACAAGTAATAAGTAAATAAAATAATTAAAGTGCAGCAAGGTGGCCCAATCCTTTATGTAGCAAAGGATAAGCCTGGACAATTTCTAATAATGAGAAAGGAGCTCCCGAGGACATATGGGAATTATCGTCAAGCTAGTTTTCATCACGTTCATATGATTCGCGTTCGGTACTTTGATAATTTGATATGTGGGTGGACCGGTACTTGGGTACTTCCCTTACTTGGACAAGCATCCCACTTATGATTAACCCCTATTGCAAGCGTCCGCAACTACAAAAGAAGTATTAAGGTAAACCTAACCACATCATTAAACATATGGATCCATATCAGCCCCTAACGAAGCAACGAATAAACTAGGGTTGAAGCTTCTGTCACTCTAGCAACCCATCATCTACTTATTACTTACCCATGCCTTCCTCTAGGCCCAAATAATGGTGAAGTGTCATGTAGTCAACGTTCACATAACACCACTAGAGGAAAAGACAACATACATCTCATCAAAATATCGAACGAATACCAAATTCACATGACTACTAAAAGCAAGACTTCACCCATGTCCTCAGGAACAAACGTAACTACTCACAAAGCATATTCATGTTCATAATCAGAGGAGTAATAATATGCATAAAGGATCTGAACATATGATCTTCCACCAAGTAAACCAATTAGCATCAACTACAAGGAGTAATCAACACTACTAGCAACCCATTGGTACCAATTTGTGGTTTTGATACAAGATTGGACACAAGAGATGAACTAGGGTTTTGAGAAGAGATGGTGCTGGTGAAGATGTTCATGGAGATTGACCCCCTCCCGATGAGAGGATCGTTGGTGATGATTTCCCCCTCTCGGAGGGAAGTGTCCCCGGCAGAACAGCTCCGCCAGAGCTCTAGATTGGTTCCGCCAAGGTTCCGTCTCGTGGCGGCGGAGTTTCGTCCCGTAAGCTTGCCCACGATTTTTTCCAGGGTAAAAGCGATGATATAGCAAAAGATGGACACCGGAGGCCCACCAGGGGGCCCAGGAGATAGGGGGCGCGCCCTATAGGGGGGGGGCGCCCCCTATAGGGGGGCGCCCCTGTCTCCTGGACAGGGTGTGGGCCCCCTGGTGTATTTCTTTTGCTCATAAATTCTTATTAAGTACAAAAAATTGTTTCGTGGAGTTTCAGGACTTTTGGAGCTGTGCAGAATAGGTTTCCAACGTTTGCTCCTTTTCCAACCAGAATTCCAGCTGCCGGCATTCCCCCTCTTCATGGTAAACCTTGTAAAATAAGAGAGAATAGCCATAAGTATTGAGATATAATTTGTAATAACAGCCCATAATGTAATAAATATTGATATAAAAGCATGATGCAAAATGGACGTATCAACTCCCCCAAGCTTAGACCTTACTTGTCCTCAAGCGGAAGCCGAAATCGAAAAATATGTTGACATGTTCAGAGATAGAGGTGTCGATAAAAGTAAAATACGGACATGAGGGCATCATGATCATGCTTATAACAACAACATATATAGATTTTATCATATGAATTCCTATGCTCAAGTAACAATCAATTCACAATGTCAAGTATGGTTCAAAAACTTCATTGGGAACTAACAAACTATAATCTCAGTCATTGAAGCAATTGCAATTTGTCGTAACATCAGAAAGAGTCAACAATAGAGCTTTTCAGCAAGCTCACATACTCAAATATCCTGTAGTCTTCTATAATTGCTAACACTCATGCAATACTTGTGGTTATGGAGTTTCAGCCGGACACTGAGAAAGATAGGGGATTATTGTGTTGCCTCCCAACGTATTCACCTTTAGGTGATGTCAACAATAATAGCCCATGCTAACTAACATCCAGTTGGATATATATATCATGATCTTTCAAACACGAGGAGCTTGCCAAAGGATAAAATGAAAAAGGGAAAGGTGAGGATCACCTTGACTCAAGCATAAAGTAAAAACATAAAGTAAAAGATAGGCCCTTCGCAGAGGGAAGCAGAGGTTGTCATGTGCGTTTAGGGTTGATGCACAAAATCTTAATGCAAAAGAACATCACTTTATATTGCCCCTTGTATGTGGACCTTTATTATGCAGTCCGTCGCTTTTATTACTTCCATAACAAGTTCGCACTACTAGGGAAAACCCTAGTAGTAGCGCGGGTTTTGAGGCTAGCAGCAGCGCGGGTGGACGCGCTACTAATAAGGCGCCACAACTAACTCATAGTAGTAGCGCGGCCCTTACCCGCGCTACTACTGTTTACGATATCAGCAGTGCTTTTTAAGAGAGCGCTACTATTACCTAGATGTAGCGATTTCGCCATCCCTCGCTACTGCTATATCTTTCATCATTTTCCCATGACCCCTTTCCCTTTCAGTTTCCCTTTCAGATACTAGATACTAGGTACTGCTAGTAGATATCAAATTCATAAACCATTACTAGGTAGTACTCCCTTCGTTCCAAATTACTCGTCGTGGTTTTAGTTCAAACCACGACGAGTAATTTGGAACGAAGGGAGTACTAGATAACAATTTCATGCATAGTCAACATGCATCCTCAAGCAGTACAAGGTCATAACAACGGCCATCATCATATGTAGTTCTAGATGATATCGACGACGATCATCATATGTAGTTCTAGATGATATAGCCACACACACATATGTAGTTCTAGATGATATCGAAGACAATCATCATCCTTAAGCCTGGGCGGTTGGTGTTCCTGATAGTAATTAGGATGGCCTGTCCAACACGAAGATTCTTGCCATCGAGGAATTTCTTCCACCCAACCGAGTTTAAGTGTGTGCGACCGTCCGTGTCCACTCGGTAAGTACAGGTTGTGACGGAGCCCCTTGCAGTAAGGCGTAGTCCAGCCGAGCCTTCTTCATCAGGCTCGATACATAACTCACAGATATGCTCTTTGCCAATTTCTGAATAAGAAAAACATATCAATTAATAAATAGCCTCGCAAAGAAGTACATATGGATTATCTACACTATTAATAGTTTCGTTAGATTCTACACTAATAAGCATGTGATCGAACTCTACACTAAAACATATCATCGACTAGATTCCACACAACATACCATATCATTGGACTGTACACTAAGTAATTCATCGGATAATTTGCATTTGTAAGTATAACATACCATATCATGTCGAACAACCATGGTATTTGTCAAGCGAGTCACGAATGGCACCCCGACAAAGTCAGCACGTGGCGGAATTATGTCCCATAGGTTGGACACCTCCTCCTCACTCAGCCTTGTTCTTTGAGCTACGATGGCTTCATGAAGTGGGTCCTCATCATCTTCATCGAGTGGGTCCTCATTATCTTCATCATATTCATCATCTTCGTCATCTTCATCATCTTCCACCAGGTTGAGATAAATGACAGCTAGCTTGGGTCTTTCTGCTCGGAAGGAGAAGCTGATCAACTCACCACCAGTAAGACGCATGCGAGCGACGAAACGGGCCCATTCATCTCCTCGAATCTGCGACATATTGCGTCCTTTCTCGACCTCCATAGTGTACGGCCCCCCAGGAGCCTCAAATGTCACAGTGTCTCCTGTCAGCTTGTTGAATTTCAACCTCACATTACATGGGACGATCTGTGTAAAATAAGCAAAATGACACAATGAAGTAATGCCAACACTAAAAACAAAATAGTTATTACATTTCATCTAATTTCTTACCGCCGCATGACGAAAACTCGGCTGGAAGTAGATGCCGAATAGCTTGCCAGTTGCAAGGCTGCTGGCACATCTTGACTTGCACAGTCGACATAGTGGTGGTGGTGGTGGCGCCATTTTTCCTAAAGCAATATGAGCAAAGGATTAACGATCAACTAAATCAAAATGTTCTAAATCAACTAAATCAACTAGCCTACTAAATCAACTAAATCAAAATGTTCTAAATCAACTAAATCAACTAGCCTACTAAATCAACTAAATCAAAATGTTCTAAATCAACTAATTAAATGAACTAGCCTACTAAATCAACTAAATCAAAATGTTCTAAGTCAACTAAATCAACTAAATGAACTAGCCTATTAAATCAACTAAATCAAAATGTTCTAAGTCAACTAAATCAACTAAATGAACTAGCCTATTAAATCAACTAAATCAAAATGTTCTAAGTCAACTAAATCAACTAGCCTACTAAATCAACTAAATCATATCAACTAAATCAAAATGTTGCATATGAACTAGCCTAGCTACTAAATCAAAATGTAGCGGGCAGGAGGGAGAAGGAGGGGCGACTCGAGGAGGGAGAAGAGAGTAGGATGGAGGAGGAAGGCGGAGCGAGGAGGGGCCAGCCGACGCGGCCAGTGGAGGGAGGACGAAGGAGGAAGGCGGAGCGAGGAGGGGCCGGCCAGCGGCGAGTGGAGAGGGAGGACGGAGGAGGAGGCCGGTACCGAGTCCAGCAAGGAGGAGGAGGTGACGGCGGCGCAAACGGAGGAGGGGCGATGGGGGTGGACTGGCGCGGGGGATTGAGAGGGGATCCAGTGAGATAGTGTGTGACTGTGTGAGTGGATCGGATAGAGGAGATGGGGCTAAATTTTTGTAGTAAATTTAGCAGTAGCGCTTATTGCAGAAATGCACTGCTACTATGCTACGTAGCAGTAGAACCCGTCGTTATAACGTGTTGCTGCTATAACTAGCCTCGTGGTGGCCTTGTGCGAATTATAGCAATAGCCCTTGTTTGAGTGGGCGCGCTACTGCTATATTGGTTTCAGCAGCGAGTTACTCCCGAGCACGCTATTGCTAATTAGCAGCAGCGCCTTATTTTAAAGCGCGCTGCTAATAATATTCTGTGTATAGGCTTTTCCCTAGTAGTGTCGTACAAAGCTTATTTTCTCCGCACTAATAAGTCATACATATTTAGATAGCAATTTTTATTGCTTGCAACATGACAACTTACTTGAAGGATCTTACTCAATCCATAGGTAGGTATGGTGGACTCTCATGGCAAAACTGGGTTTAAGGATATTTGGAAGCACAAGTAGTATCTCTACTTGGTGCAAGGAGTTTGGCTAGCATGAGGGGGAAAGGCAAGCTCAACATGTTTGGAAGGTCAATGACAATATACTTTAGCTGAGATGCTGGAAAACATAAACCCTTATGTTGTCCTCCTTGTCCAACGTCAACTCTTTTAGCATGTCATACTTAATGAGTGCTCCCAATTATAAAAGGTGTCCAAGATAATATATTTATATGTGAACCCCTCTTTCCTTGTCACTTCCTATTAATTGCAACGATGACCAAGGCTAAGTTTATCAACTCTCAACAATTTTTATGCCTCATACTTTCTATATGTGAAGTTATCACTATCCATAAGATCAATATGAACTCTTTTATTCTTTCTACGTTCTCAAGATCATAGCAACATAGCAAAGCCCTTTACTCAACACTAATCTTTATTATAGATAGCTCACGGACTCGATTACAAAAAGAGAGAGATCACAAAGCAAAACTCAAACTACTTGATATCAGAACTTCAATCTACTAGATCAAGATACTACTAAAAGGAGCAAACTAAATAAAGCGGTAAAGATAGGAGTGTGATGGTGATACAATACCGGGGCACCTCCCCCAAGCTTGGTAGATGCCAAGGGGAGTGCCCATACCCATGTGATTATTTCTCCTTCTTCACGGTTGGTGTTATAATCTTCTTGGAGATGATGCCCTTCAGGATACGGTTCTCCTCCTCGAGCTTATTGACTTGTTGTTTGAGGTCCATAATTTCTTTACGGAGCTTGCCCGTAATGGCCAAAGCTCCTTTTACCCAAGGATGCTGCATAGCTTCTGGAGAACAAGTGAAACTCTTTTTCATATTTTCATAAGAAAGAAATCTAGAGTGGGAAGGAGTGACCGAAGTAGGGATAGCCAGGCTAGGTAGTTCCCCCATAATGAATTCTGCTCGGAGACGAGAGGTAACTTCTTGATCCTCCTCCATGGCATCTATCCTTTTCAAATCAGCCTCCATCTCATCCTCCGTTGATGGTCCAAAGTGATAGGCATCGCTATTTGCTCCGGGACCTGGTGTTGGGTGAGACACCCGACTCTCCCCAACTGACTCCTGAGAAGACATCTTGCTTTATTCTGCAATAAGAACAGCTCAAAACAAAAACAGAGGATATTTGCATGATACGGTGGTCAAATACGTAATATGCAAGAAAACGGAGTCCGGGAGGCACACGAGGTGCCCACGAGACAGGGGGGCGCGCCCAGTAAGGGGGGGGGGGCGCCCTCCACTCTCGTGGGAGCCTCGTGTCCCTTTCGGACTACTTCTTTCTTCCTAAAATTCTTAAATAATCCAAAACTGATAAAAATTGCCATTGGGGTCGTTTTGGAGTCGGTTTACTTACCGTACCACATACCTATACCTTTTCAGAGTCTGGAACATTCTGGAAAGTGTCCCTTATGTATTCCTCGGGGGTTACGGTTTCAATAATATTAGTTTCAACATTGATAGGATTACCTGAAATATAATGTTTAATTCTTTGACCGTTTACCACCCTTGGACTCGTGCCTTCGAAGTTGTTGATTTTTATGGCACCAGAATGATAAACCTCCGCGTTAACGTAAGGAACTTCCCATTTTGAGAGGAGTTTTCCTGCAAAAAAATCTTAAATGAGAGTTGAATAATACTCCCTCCGTTCCTTTATCTAAGGTGTATTATTTTTGGCATGGTGACCAAGGCACATAATTATGGACGTGTTAGGACGAAATTACCCTTGGCAAATTTATTGGTTAGTGGCAAGTAAATCAGTTAGTATAGGAAAGTAAGATATAAATGCAATCGACATAGAGATAGTTTCCTTCTTTTGCTACAAGGAGAGATACAAACAATCAAAAGAGAGATACTTTCCTTTTTCTGGAAGGCTAACCAGGGAATTATGAGGAATTAGAAGAAATGCACCTTACATTGTGGAATTTTATCAAAAAACAAATACACCTTATATAAAGGAATGGAGGGAGTAATACATAGTCTCCTACGTTAAACTCACGCTTTTGTATCCTCTTATCATGCCAGCGTTTGACTTTTTCTTTGAATAGCTTGGCATTCTCATACGCTTGGGTTCTCCATTCATCCAGTGAGCTAATATCAAATAACCTCTTCTAACCGACAAGTTTGAAGTCATAATTGAGCTCTTTAATAGCCCAATATGCCTTACGTTCAAGTTCAAGAGGTAAATGACACACTTTTCCATAAACCATCTTATATGGAGACATACCCATAGGATTTTTGTATGCAGTTCTATAGGCCCATAATGCATCATCAAGTTTTTTGGACCAATTCTTTATAGATCTATTAACAGTCTTTTGCAAAATTAACTTGAGCTCTCTATTGCTAAGTTCTACTTGGCCACTAGACTGTGGGTGATATGGAGATGCAATTCTATGATTAACATCATACTTAGCAAGAATTTTATGGAAAGCACCATGAATAAAATGTGAACCACCATCAATCATTAAGTATCTAGGGACTCCAAACCTCGGAAAAATAACTTCTTTAAGCATCTTGATAGAGGTGTTATGATTAGCACTACTAGTTGGAATAACTTCTACCCACTTAGTAACGTAATCAACATCAACTAAAATATGTGTATACCCATTAGAGGAAGGAAATGGTCCCATATAATCAAAGTCCCAAACATCAAATGGTTCAATAACAAGAGAATAATTCATAGGCATTTCTTGACGTCTACTAATATTACCAATTCTTGGACATTCATCACAAGACAAGACAAACTTACGGTCATCTTTGAAGAGAGTAGGCCAATAAAAACCGGATTGCAATACCTTGTGTGCAGTTCTATCTCCAGCGTGGTGTCCTCCATAAGCCTCAGAGTGAAACTTGCATAGGATTTGTTCCTTTTCATGCTCATGTACACAACGTCTAATAACACCATCTACTCCTTCTTTATAAAGGTGTGGGTCATCCCAGAAGTAATATCTTAAATCATAGAAGAACTTTTTCTTTTGCTGGTATGTGAAACTAGGTATAAATTTAGCAACAATGTAATTAGCATAATCAACATACCATGGAGCAGTATGAGAAGCATTTATGACAACTAATTGTTCATCAGGAAAGCTATCATCAATAGATAGTGGGTCATCAAGAACATTCTCTAACCTAGACAAGTTGTCTGCAACGGGGTTCTCAGCTCCCTTTCTATCAATAATATGCAAATCAAATTCTTGTAATAGGAGAACCCATGTAATAAGTCTAGGTTTAGCATCTTTCTTTTCCATAAGATATTTAATAGCAGCATGATCAGTGTGAACAGTTACTTTAGAATCAACAATATAAGGTCTGAACTTATCACAAGCAAATACAACTGCTAAGAATTCTTTTTCAGTAGTAGCATAATTTCTCTGGGCAGTATCAAGAGTCTTACTAGCATATTGAATAACATTTAGTTTCTTATCAACTCTTTGTCCTAGAACAGCACCTACAACATAATCACTAGCATCACACATAATTTCAAAGGGTAAATTCCAATCAGGTGGCTGAACAATAGGTGCAGAGATCAAAACTTTCTTAAGTATTTCAAATGCTTCTACACAATCATCATCGAAGACAAAAGGAATATCTTTTTGTAAGAGATTGGTCAGAGACGTAGAAATTTTAGAGAAGTCCTTAATGAACCTCCTATATAAATCAGCATGACCAAGGAAACTTCTTATACCTTTAATGTCCTTGGGACATGGCATCTTTTCAATAGCATCAACCTTAGCTTTATCAACTTCAATATCTCTTTCAAAAATTTTATGCCCCAAGACAATGCCTTCATTAACCATAAAGTGGCACTTCTCCCAATTCAAGACAAGACTAGTATCTTCGCATCTCTGCAAAACTCAATCAAGGTTTCTCAAGCAATCATCAAAAGAAGATCCATAAAGATAGAAATCATCCATGAAAACCTCAACAATCTTTTCACAAAAGTCAGAGAATATAGCCATCATGCATATTTGAAAGGTAGCAGGTGCATTACATAAACCAAAAGGCATACGTCTATAAGCAAAAGTACCAAAAGGGCAAGTAAAAGTGGTCTTTTCTTGATCCTCTGCTGACACGGGTATTTGAGAGAAACTAGAGTAACCATCTAGAAAGCAAAAATGTGTATGTTTGGATAATCTTTCTAGCATTTGATCAATAAAAGGCAAAGGGTAATGATCCTTTTTAGTTGCTATATTTAATTTGTGGAAATCAATTACCATCCTGTAACCTATAACAATTCTTTGCGGGATCAATTCATCTCTATCATTAGGAACGACAGTAATACCTCCCTTCTTAGGGACACAATGGACAGGACTTACCCACTGACTATCAGCAACAGGATAAATTATACCTGCCTCCAGGAGCTTTAGTATTTCCTTTCTTACCACTTCCTTCATCTTAGGATCTAACCGTCGTTGGTGATCAATAACTGGTTTGGCGTCTTTCTCCAATTTTATTTTGTGTTTGCATAAAGTGGCACTAATGCCCTTAAGATCATCTAGATTATATCCAATAGCATCACAGTGCTTCTTCAGAGTTTTCAATAGTTTCTCCTCTTCCTGCTCTGAAAGGTTAGCACTAATAATAATAGGACATATCTTATTTTCATCAAGATAAGCATATTTAAGAGTAGCAGGGAGTGGTTTAAGCTCAAACACAGGATAACCCTTGGGTGGTGGAGGATCCCTAGAATTTCAACAGGCAAGTCGTGTTTCAAAATAGGTCCCTGTTTAAAGAATACTTCATCTATCTCCCTTCTTTCAGTCATAAACATATCATTTTCATGGTCTAGCAAATATTGTTCTAAAGGATCATTAGGAGGCACGATGATAGAAGAAAGACCAATAATTTCATCCTTACTAGGGAATTCTTTATCATGGGGTTGTCTACGAAATTTAGCGAATTAAACTCATGAGACATATCCCCCAAACCAATAGTAAGAACATCCTTTTTGCAGACTATCTTAGCATTAACAGTGTTCAAGAAGGGTCTACCAAATATAATGGGACAAAAGTCATCTTGTGGGGAACCAAGAACAAGAAAATCAGCAGGATATTTAACTTTCCCACACAAGACTTCAACATCTCTAACAATCCCAACTGGTGAAATAGTATCTCTATTTGAAAGCTTAATGGTAACATCAATTTCTTCTATCTCAGCAGGTGCAATATCATGCATAATTTCTTTGTATAAGGAATGATGTATTGGACTAGCACTAGCACCCATATCACATAAGCCATGATAACAATGATCTCCTATTTTAACAGAAATAACAGGCATACCTACAACAAGTCTATATTTATTATTAGTATCAGGTCTAGCAATTCTAGCAGCTTCATCACAGAAGTAAATAACATGCCCATCAATATCATCAGCCAAGAGATCTTTAGCCATAGAAATACTAGGTTCAACTTTAATTTGCTCAGGTGGTGTAGGTGTTTTAGTATTACTCTTACGAACCACAGTTGAAGCTTTAGCATGATCCTTTATCCTAACAGGGAAAGGTGGTTTCTCAATATAAGTAGTGGGGATAATAGGATCATTATAAGTGATAGTCTTTTCTTCAACTTTAATAGGTGCAACTACTTTTACTTCAGTGGGAGGATTATATTTAAACCACTTCCCCTTAGGGAGGTCAACATGAGTAGCAAATGATTCACAAAAAGAAGCTACTATCTCAGAGTCAAGTCCATATTTAGTGCTAAATTCATGGAAGACATCGGTATCCATAAAAGATTTAACACAATCAAACTTAGGTGTCATACCTGACTCCTTACCTTTGTCGAGATCCCAATCTTCAGAGTTGCGTTTAATTCTTTCCAATAAATCCCATCTGAATTCAATAGTCTTCATCATAAAAGAACCAGTACAAGAAGTATCGAGCATGGAACGATTGTTGAGAGAAAGCCGAGCATAATTTTTTTGAACAATCATTTCTCTTGAGAGCTCATGATTGGGGCATGAATATAACATTAACTTAAGCCTACCCCAAGCTTGAGTGGTTCTTTCTCCTTCGCGAGGCCAAAAATTATATATATAATTACGATCACGATGAACAAGATGCATAGGATAAAACTTTTGATGAAATTCCAATTTCAATCGTTTGTAGTTCCATGACCCCATATCATCACATAGCCTAAACCATGTCAATGCCTCTCCCTTCAAAGATAAAGGAAGACCTTCTTCTTGACAACATCATAGGGCATACCTGCAAGCTTAAATAATCCACAAACTTCATCCACATAGACTTTTGCAAAATTAATTTGAGCTCTCTGTTGCTCAACTCTACTTGACCACTAGACTGCGGATGATAAGGAGATGCGATTCTATGATTGCCATCATACTTAGCAAGCATCTTACGAAAAGCACCATGAATAAAATGTGAACCACCATCAGTCATAAGATATCTAGGGACTCCAAACCTCAGAAAAATAACTTCCTTAAGAATTTTAATAGAAGTGTTATGATCAGCACTACAAGTTGGAATAGCTTCTACCCACTTAGTAACGTAATCAACAACAACTAAAATATGTGTATAACCATTGGAGGCAGGAAAAGGTCCCATATAATCAAAGCCCCAAACATCAAACGGTTCAATAACAAGAGAATAATTCATAGGCATTTCTTGACGCCTACTAATGTTACCTATTCTTTGGCATTCATCACAAGATAAGACAAACTTACAAGCATCTTTGAAGAGAGTAGGCCATTAAAAACCAGATTGTAGTACCTTGTGTGCAGTTCTATCTCCAGCGTGGTGTCCTCCATAAGATTCAGAGTGACACTTGCGTAGGATATGTTCCTGTTCATGCTTAGGCACACAACATCTAACAACACCATCTACTCCTTCTTTATAAAGGTGTGGATCATCCCAGAAGTAATGTCTTAAATCATAAAAGAACTTTTTCTTTTGCTGGTATGTGAAACTAGGTGGTATAAATTTAGCAACAATGTAATTAGCATAATCAGCATACCAAGGAGCAGTACGAGAAGCATTGACGACCGCTAATTGTTCATCAGGAAAGCTATCATTAATAGGCAGTGGGTCATCAAGAACATTCTCTAGCCTAGACAAGTTATTTGCAACGGGGTTCTCAGCTCCCTTTCTATCAATAATATGCAAGTCAAATTGTTGGAGCAAGAGAACCCATCTAATGAGTCTAGGCTTAGCATCTTTCTTTTCCATAAGATATTTAATAGCAGCATGATCAGTGTGAATAGTAACTTTGGAATCAACAATATAAGGTCTAAACTTATCACATGCAAACACAACTACCAAGAACTCTTTTTCAGTAGTAGCATAATTTCTCTAGGCAGTATCAAGAGTCTTACTAGCATACTGGATAACATTCAATTTCTTATCAACTCTTTGCCCTAGAACAGCACCTACAACATAATGACTAGCATCGCACGTAATTTCAAAAGGTAAATTCCAATCAGGTGGCTGAACAATAGGTGCAGTGATCAAAGCTTTCTTAAGTGTTTCAAATGCTTCTACACAATCATCATCAAAGACAAAAGGAATATCTTTTTGCAATAAATTAGTCAGAGGCCTAGAGATTTTAGAAAAGTCCTTAATGAACCTCCTATAAAAACCGGCGTGACCAAGGAAACTTCTTGTACCTTTTATGTCCTTGGGACATGGCATCTTTTCAATAGCATCAACTTTGGCTTTATCAACTTCAATACCTCTCTCGGAGATCTTATGCCCCAAGACAATGCCTTCATTAACCATAAAGTGACACTTTTCCCAATTCAGGATGAGACTAGTGTCTTCGCATCTCTGCAAAACTCGATCAAGGTTGCTCAAACAATCATCAAAAGAGGATCCATAAACTGAGAAATCATCCATGAATACCTCACAAATCTTTTCACAAAAATCAGAGAATATAGCCATCATGCATCTTTGAAAGGTACCAGATGCATTACATAAACCAAAATGCATGCATCTATAAGCAAAAGTACCAAAAGGGCAAGTAAAAGTAGTTTTAGATTGATCCTTCGCTGACACAGGTATCTGAGAGAAACCAGAATAACCATCTAGGAAGCAGAAATTTGTGTGTTTGGATAGTATTTCTAGCATTTGATCAATAAAAGGTAAGGGGTAATGATCTTTCTTAGTAGCTTTATTTAACTTACGGAAATCAATTACCATCCTATAACCTGTAATAATCTTTGCGGGATCAATTCATCTTTATCATTAGGAACAACGGTAATACCTCCCTTTTTAGGGACACAATGGACAGGGCTTACCCACTCACTATCAGCAACGGGATAAACAATACATGCCTCAAGGAGCTTTAATATCTCCTTTCTTACCACTTCCTTCATCTTGGGATTTAATCGTCTTTGAGGATCTCTAACTGGTTTGGCATCGTCCTCCATATTAATTTTGTGTTGGCATAACGTGGGACGGACGCCCTTAAGATCATCCAGAGTATATCCAATAGCAGCTCGGTGCTTCTTCAGAGTTTTCAATAATCTTTGTTCTTCTTTCTCTAAGAGGTTAGCACTAATAATAATAGGATATATTTCTTTTTCATCAAGATAAGCATACTTAAGATTATCGGGTAATGGTTTAAGTTCAAACACTGGATCACCCTTGGGTGGAGGGGGATCCCCAAGAATTTCAACGGGAAGGTTATGTTTCAGCATAGGTTCCTGTTTAAGGAACACTTCATCTATTTCCCTTCTTTCCTTCATAAACATATCATTTTCATGGTCTAGCAAGTATTGTTCTAACGGACCAGTTGGAGGAATAGCAATGGAAGCAAGACCAATAATTTCATCCTTACTAGGTGGTTCCCTTTCACGAGGTTGTCTACTAAACTTAGCAAAATTAAACTCATGAGACATACCATCTATGCCAACCGTGACAATATTCTTTTTACAATTAATCTTAGCACTAGCTGTATTCAAGAAGGGTCTACCAAAAATAATGGGACAAAAATCATCTTGTGGGGAACCAAGAACAAGGAAATCAACAGGGTATTTAACCTTCCCACACAAAACTTCAACATCTCTAACAACCCCAAAGGGTTTAATGGTATCCCTATTAGCAAGCTTAATAGTAACATCAATGTCTTCTAATTCAATGGGTGCAATGTCATGCATAATTTCTTGATATAAAGAATAAGGTATTGCACTAGCACTAGAACCCATATCACATAAGCCGTGATAACAATGATCTCCTATTTTAACAGAAATAACAGGCATGCCTACGATAGGTCTACGTGTCTTAGTATCTGGCCTAGCAATATTAGCAGACTCACCACTGAAAGAAATAACATGCCCATCTAAATCCTAATCCAAGAGATCTTTAACCATAGCAATACTAGGTTCAACATTAATTTGCTCAAGGGGTGTATAAGTCCTAGTATTACTCTTACGAACAACAGTCGAAGCTTTAGTATGATCCTTTATCCTAACAGGAAAAGGAGGTTTTTCAACATAAGCAGTAGGAACAATAGGATCACTATAGGTAATGGTCTTTTCTTCGACTGTAATAGGTGCAACTACTTTCACTTCAACAGGAGGATTATATTTAAACCACTTCTCTTTAGGGAGATCAACAGAGTAGCAAAAGATTCACAAAAAGTAGCTACTATCTCAGAGTCAAGTCCATATTTAGTGCTAAATCCACGAAAAGCATAGGTATCCATAAAAGATTTAACACAATCGAACTTAGGTATCATACCTGACTCCTTACCATTTTCGGAACCCCAATCTTCAGAGTTGCGTTTAATTCTTTCCAATAAGTCCCATTTGAAATCAATAGTCTTCAGCATATAAGAACCAGCACAGGAAGTATCGAGCAGGTTGCGATTATCAAGAGAAAGCCGAGCATAAAAATTCTGAATAATCATTTCCCGAGAGAGCTCATTATTGGGGCATGAATATAACATTGACTTAAGCCTCCCCCCAAGCTTGAGAGATGCTTTCTCCTTCGCGAGGGCAGAAACTATATATGTAATTACGATCACGATGAACAAGATGCATAGGATAGAACTTCTGGTGAAATTCCAACTTCAATCGCTTATAATTCCAAGATCTCGTATCATCACATAGCCTATACCATGTCAATGCATCTCCCTTCAAATATAAAGGGAAGACCTTCCTTTTGACAACATCATCGGGAATACCTGCAAGCTTAAATAATCCACAAACTTCATCCACAAAGATAAGGTGTAAATCGGGATGCAATGTTCCGTCTCCTGCAAATGGATTAGCTAGCAGTTTCTCTATCATACCCGAAGGAATCTCAAAGTAAATATTTTCATAAAGTTCAGTAGGTTTAGGAGCAAATCTTTGCTCTTCTGGTTGGGGTGAAGATACCCTAAACAAGCTCCTCAAAGGATTAGTTTCCATAGTGACAAGTAACAGAAAATTTAAGCACACTATATAAATGTTTCCTTACGAAGTTCCACTCACCAAAAGTGCTACACTCCCCGGCAACGGCCACTAAAAAGAGTCTTGATGACCCACAAGTGTAGGGGATCAATCGTAGTCCTTTTGATAAGTAAGAGTGTCGAACCCAACGAGGAGCAGAAGGAAATGATAAGCGGTTTTCAGTAAGGTTTTCTCTGCAAGCACTGAAATTGTAGGTGATAGATAGTTTTGTGATAAGATAAATAGTAACGAGTAATAAGTAAATAAAATAAGTAAAGTGCAGAAAGGTGGCCCAATCCTTTATGTAGCAAAGGATAAGCCTGGACAATTTCTAATAATGAGAAAGGAGCTCCCGAGGACATATGGGAATTATCGTCAAGCTAGTTTTCATCATGTTCATATGATTTGCGTTTGGTACTTTGATAATTTGATATGTGGGTGGACCGGTACTTGCGTACTGCCCTTACTTGGACAAGCATCCACTTATGATTAACCCCTATTGCAAGCGTCCGCAACTACAAAAGAAGTATTAAGGTAAACCTAACCGCAACATTAAACATATGGATCCATATCAGCCCCTAACGAAGCAACACATAAACTAGGGTTTAAGCTTCTGTCACTCTAGGCCCAAATAATGGTGAAGTGTCATGTAGTTGACGTTCACATAACACCACTAGAGGAAAAGACAACATACATCTCATCAAAATATCGAACGAATACCAAATTCACATGACTACTAAAAGCAAGACTTCACCCATGTCCTCAAGAACAAACGTAACTACTCACAAAGCATATTCATGTTCATAATCATAGGAGTAATAATATGCATAAAGGATCTGAACATATGATCTTCCACTAAGTAAACCAATTAGCATCAACTACAAGGAGTAATCAACACTACTAGCAACCCACAGGTACCAATTTGTGGTTTTGATACAAGATTGGACACAAGAGATGAACTAGGGTTTTGAGAAGAGATGGTGCTGGTGAAGATGTTCATGGAGATTGACCCCCTCCCGATGAGAGGATCGTTGGTGATGATTTCCCCCTCCCGGAGGGAAGTGTCCCCGGCAGAACAGCGCCGCCAAAGCTCTAGATTGGTTCCGCCAAGGTTCCGTCTCGTGGCGGCGGAGTTTCGTCCCGTAAGCTTGCCCACGATTTTTTCCAGGGTAAAAGCGATGATATAGCAAAAGATGGACACCGGAGGCCCACCAGGGGGCCCAGGAGATAGGGGGGTGCGCCCTATAGGGGGGGAGCCCCCTGTCTCCTGGACAGGGTGTGGGCCCCCTGGTGTATTTCTTTTGCTCATAAATTCTTATTAATTCCAAAAAAATGTTTCGTGGAGTTTCAGGACTTTTGGAGTTGTGCAGAATAGGTTTCCAACGTTTGCTCCTTTTCCAACTAGAATTCCAGCTGCCGGCATTCCCCCTCTTCATGGTAAACCTTGTAAAATAAGAGAGAATGGCCATAAGTATTGAGATATAATGTGTAATAACAACCCATAATGTAATAAATATTTATATAAAAGCATGATGCAAAATGGACGTATCACGGTGGCGTTGCCTCTGGATGAACAGGACCCCGTGGTGTGGAGGGCTGGATGAACAGTAGACGGTGGAGGGGTGCCCGTGGAGGGGTGGTTGAACAGGACCCTGTGGTGTGGAGGGCTGGATGAACAGTAGACGATGGAGGGGTGCCTGTGGAGGGGTGATTGAACAGTAGCCAGTGGAGTAGCGCGCGGTGGAGGATGGATGAACAGGAGCCCATGGAGGCTGGAGGAGGTCGACGGTAGCCCGTGGAGGCTGGAGGAGGTCGACGGTGGAGATGAACTGTATCCCGTGGAGTCCCGTTTTGCGGTATGCCACACCCTCCCAATGAACAGGACCCCCGTTTCGACTGTAGCGCTCCAACACAAGTCTGTTTCGTCCGCTTTGCGGTACGCCACACCCCTCCCGATCAACAGGACCCCCGTTTCGACCGTAGGAGGTCTGTTTCCTCCGTTTTGCGGTACACCACACCCCTCCCAATCAACAGGACCCCCGTTTCAACGTAGGAGGTCTGTTTCCTCCGTTTTGCGGTACGCCACATCCCTCCCGATCAACAGGACCCCGTTCCGAATGTAGGAGGTCCGTTTCCTCCATTCTGCGGTACGCCAGGCCTCGTTTCCATCGCCTGTTTCGTGCCCTCCCGATGAACACGACCACGCATTCCGTTTTCACCCAGCCAGTTGCCTCCCACGCGTTCCATTGCCTCCTGATGAACACGGCACATTTCGTTGCCTCCCCTTGAACACGACGCATTCCGTTGCCTCCCCATGAACACGACGATGACACTGTTTCTCCGTTCTGACCCAGCCATGTACACGAGTCCTCGCCGTACGTATGCGCGAGTAGGCATTCGAGACCCTGCCCGTATGTACACATACGTGGCCATATTTTCTTTCTTGCACCCTGGCCGCTGTACATACGTGTACATGCTACGTGCGCGCTTCTACTACAACACGTGCGCGCTCTACATCCACCAGTATATATGTACGTACATGTTTGCGACCAGAATGACAACGCTACGTACGCTTCAACCAGGTGGGTCCCGACTGTCAGGCACTTCCTTGTGTGCAAAGATGTAGCTGGTGGGTCCCAACAGTCAGGGGGGCGAATCATTTTTTTTTGCCCGGACACACTTCCTTGCGTGCGAAGGTGTAGCTGGTGGGTCCCAGCAGTCAGGGGGAAATGTTTTTATTCTCGAAATATGGTGGCCCATCCGGTTGGTCCCCGTTGTCAGGTGGAGGAATAATTATTTTGCACGTAATAAGGAGGCACTTCCTTGCTGCGGCCGTTGACCCAGCTGTCAGCGTCTCCACGCACAGTACTCTTCTGATTGAAGTCGGTCGTTGACCACATTGACCACGCCGCACTGAGAGCACCATGGCGGTGGACGACGGCGAGGCCTAGGAAGGGGACGACACGGAGGCAGGGAAGACTCGGCAGTTGTTTCCCACGCGGAGGGGAGTACGACTGTACGAGGGTTTACTGGTTCATCTGCCATCGCCGGAGAATAAAAGCAGGTGTGTGTGAGTAGAGGGATGGCTAGGCCAGCGATGGGAGTACGGTGGGGCGGTGAGGCCTGCGCGGCAGCACAACCGGTTGCGGGGAGGAGGGAGCAGGCAGTCCCGCCGGCGTTTGTTTGAGCGGCTGGAGCAGGAAGAGCAGAGATTGAAGAAGCATGACGGCCGTTGGATGGACATCCAACAGTCACTGCTTGTGCGTCAACCTTTCTTTAGGAAAGCCTCAAATCTGTGGAAAACAGCATACAATCCATCTGCCATTATTTCTAATAATTTACAGCCCATTTGCTAATTCTTAAGGTTTTTTTGGAGCCCATATTCTTTTTGTTAGCATTACAGCCCATATTGTGGACACAGTTAAAAAATTATACGAAATTTTGCATATTTCGGTGCGGTCCGAACTGTTTTTAATCCCGAATTTCGACTCACATTCAAACTGATTTTAAAAATAAATGTATATCAATATAAAATCCAACAAATTCTCCACGCATAAAAATTAATGTAATTTAAAATCTTGAAATGAAAAAAAGATATTTGAAACTAATTGCTGGTTTGATGTGTTTTAAAAATGTACAACCCATTTCTCATTACTGATGGGCCATTTTCTCGGCCAGCCGAATGAAAGCTCTCCTCGTCTTGAAAGATTTGCAGCCCAACAGGCCTGACAAAGCGACTTACTTGGCAAATCACAAAAAAACTGGGCTGTGGTCGTGGACCCAGCTGTCAGCCTCTGCATGTATAGTACTCTTCCGATGGAAGTCGTTCCTTGACCACGTTGACCACGCCGCGCGGAGAGCACCACGGCGGTGGACGACGGCGAGGCCTAGGAAGGGGACGACACGGAGCCGGGGAAGACGCGACAGTGGAAGCCCGCGCGGAGAGGAGTATGAGGGTTCACTGGTTCGGCTGTGGTGTGAGGCTGCCGTCGCCGCAGGGCCTGGCCAGCGGTGGGAATAGTAGGGGGCGATGAGGCCTCCGCGCTAGCACAGCCGGCCATGGGAGGCAGGAGCATGCGGCACAACCGGCGCTGCTTTGGGCGGCTGGAGCAAGAAGACCAAAGGTTGAAGAAGCACTACAGCCGTTGGATGGACATCATACGGTCACTGGAGCTAGAATCATTCATATTGACTAAGTTGACAAAGCCCTTCGTCCCCGTCAACTTAGTAGGCCCACAAGTCAGCCTCCCACCAAGGTGGGTCCCAGCTAGCCAGGGAGTATTCATTTTTTTGTGCGTAATAAGGAGGCACTTCCGGTGGGTCCGAGCTGACAGCCGGGGGAACGTTTTTTTCGCGAAATACGGTGGCCCATCCGGTGGGTCCCAGTAGTCAGGGGAAACAATTTTTTTCGCAAAATACTGGTGGCCCATTCAGTGGGTCCCCGCTGTTAGGTGGAGGAATAATTATTTTCCGCGTAATAAGGAGGCACTTCCTTGCGGCCACCATGGACCCAGCTGTCAGCCTCTCCACGTACAGTACTCTTCCGATGGAAGTCGGTCGTTGACCACTTTGACCACACCGCGCCGAGAGCACCACGGCGGTGGACGACGGCGAGGCATAGATAGGGGACGACGCAGAGCTGGGCAAGATGCGGCAGTGGATGCCCACGCAGAGAGGAGTACGAGCGTTCGCTGGTTCGGCTGCGGTGTGAGGCTGCCGTCACCACAGAATAACAGGGGGTGTGGGTGAGTGGAGGGATGGCCTGGCCAGTGGTGGGAGTAGTATGGGGGTGGTGAGGCCTCCGTGGTGGCACAGCCGGCCACGGGAGGCAGGAGCAGGCGGCACGACCGGCGCTACTTTGGGTGGCTGGAGCAAGAAGACCAGATTTTGAGGAAGCACTATGGCCGTTGGATGGACATCATACGGTCACTGGAGTATTGACTAAGTTGACAAAGCCCTCCGTCCCCGTCAACTTAGTAGGCCCACAACTCAGCCCAACAATATGGTGGGTCCCAGCTAGCAGGGGGTATTCATTTTTTTGGGCGTAATAAGGAGGCACTTCCTTGCGTGCAAAGATATAGCTGGTGGGTCTGACCTATCAGCGGGGGGAACGTTTTTTCGTGAAATACAGAGGCCCTTCCTGTGGGTCCTAGCTGTCAGGTGAAGGAATCATTATTTTGCGCGTAATAAGGAGGCATTTCCTTGCGTGCGGCCGTGGACCCAGCTGTCAGCCTCTCCACGTACAGTCCACTTCCGATGGATGTCGTTCATTGACCACGTTGACCAGGCCGCGCCAAGAGCACCAGGGCGGTGGACGACGGCGAGGCCTAGGAAGGGAACGACATGGAGCCAGGGAATACTCGACAGTTGTTTCCCACGCGGAGGAGTATGAGGGTTTACTGGTTCGTCTGCCATTGCTGGAGAATAACAGCATGTGTGGGTGAGTAGAGGGATGGCTAGGCCAGCGATGGGAGTACGGTGGGGCTGTGAGGCCTGCGCGGCAGCATAGCCGGCCGCGGGAGGAGGGATCATGAAGAGCAGAGATTGAAGAAGCACGACAGCCATTGGATGGACATCCAATAGTCACTGCTCTCGTGTGTTGACTAAGTTGACAGGGCATTGCATGTGCGTCAACCTTTTTGTTAGGAAAGCATATGCGTCAACCTGTAGTAGGTGCACAAGTCAGCCTCAAATCTGTGGAAAACAACATACAGCCCATCTGCCATTATTTCTAATAATGTACAGCCCATTTGCTAATTCTTAAGAATTTTTCTGGAGCCCATCTTCTTTTTGTTAGCATTACACCCCATATTGTGGACATAGTTAAAAAGTATACGAAATTTTGCATATTTCGGTGCGGTCAACTATTTTTAATCCAGAAATATCGATTCACATTCAAACTATTTTGAAAAATAATTTATATAAATATAAAATCCAAATAATTGTCCACGCATAAAAATCAATGGAATTTAAGATCTTGTAATGAAAAAAAATGAAACTAATTCCCAGCTTGATGTGTTTTAAAAATGTACAACCCATTTCTGGGCAAACCGAATGAAACTTTCCTCGTCTTGAAAGATCTGCAGCCCAGCAGGGACGATAAAGCAAGTAGGCCTTGTTTGGGTATTTCTTTTAAAAAATAGAACTGGGCTAGCCATTTTCAGCAAGAAAAAACACAACTGGGCTCATGATGTGGTAAACATAAATAAAACCCTGGCTAGACGGGCCACAGCCCCCGCACAGCCCCGTTGTTACCCTGATCCGTCGCTAAAACTAGTATAAATAACGACTGCTTGTTCCTCAAAAAAAAACTGTGCGACTTGCTGGGTCCCTGGTGTCAGCCGGTCGTAGTGTAATTCTCTCGTTTATTGACTACATTGACAATGGCGTGAGCCCCAGATGTCCAACCATTAGGATGGACCATATTTTTGGGCTTGTACTATAGAGGCACTTGCTTGCATACTACCATGACGCTGGTGGGTCCCTACTGTCATCCTCTCCATGTACAGTCATCTCCTTGTTCCTCTCGGTTGTTGACGATGTTGACAACGCAAGAGAGCGGCGCACCGCGCATGGTGAGCAAACCAAGGCCGCAAGGCGGAGGACGATGGCGAGGCCTCGGACGGAACAAACAGGAGCCGTTGAAGATGCGCCAGTCCAGTCACATGCGGAGGGGAGTACGAGGGTTGACTGGTTCGGGCGCGGGTGCGTGTTGGGGCTGACATCGCCGGAGAATAACATGACGTGTGGGGGAATAGAGGGAGGGACTGGCCAATGTTGGAGGGTAAGTATGGTAGGGCGGCGGAGGCGCAGCCAGCCATGGGAGGCGGGAGCAGGCGGAGCCGACGGGGTGGTTTGGTTTGGGTGGCTGGAGGAAGAAGAAGACAAGAGATAAAAGATACACGACAGACGTTGGATGTCAATCCAACGGCTGGTAGGCAGAATCGTTTGTTGACTGGCTAGTAAGTCGACACCACCTTGGATAGGCTATTTCCTCGCGGGTCCCAAATGTCAGAATCCAAATCTGTCATGGTCATGCAACCTTTCCTATGAAAATTTACAGCCCATTTGATGTGCTAGTTCGAAATAAGTTTGTGGGTGCTGGTGGGGGCTAATCACTTGGCTTCTGTAATGCACAGTGACCTCAAGCAGCCGGCGAGAGTGATGTTATTTCCCTTGGTTGGGATTTGTTACAATATTTCACTCTAAATTAAACGAATGGCAAGCCATTTGCCTTGTTTCAAAGAAAATATGACAGTCACAGCCGAGTTGAAAAGGGCAGGAACATCTAACTCCAGCTTACAAACTGTACAAAAGCACGAGGGTTAATTGTTCATCAGGTTTACAAAAAAACCCAGATTGAAAAGAGTAACAACATCTAACTCCAGCACTGTTTTCGGCAGTCACAGTCAAATGGATCGGTCAGGTCCATAGAATGAACATCCTGGGTCGTAAAATTTACTGGATTATGACCACAATATGTTGTAAATAGAAGCCCGAGACGTTCATAAGCTCTTTTGCCCACCTGAAACTCCTTTTTTTGCTCTTCGACATACCCATCCATCAAAACCATGCTGCTGATAAACTTAAGCCTGATGGACAGTAGTAACCTCGCATTTAGCAGGAAGAATGTGACAAATCTTGTGTTTGCACGGTTGGCTACATATCGTTCTAGCGTTATTGTCTTCAATCGAATCTCATGATAAGTGAGAAAATCCCGATGCTTACGAATCCACCAATTGGTTATAACTTTCTTACCCCATCCTGTTACCTAAATAGACATGAAGATTCAAAATAGTTAAGGTCTAAAAGAAGAGTGTCGAAAGAGAAACATCTGAACGGTTAATTCTAGTACACTATACGCGGGCTTCCAATGTGCGTGAAATTATCACCTTTATATACAACTTCTCTAGACATGGAAAGCATTGCAGCAAGCCAATAATCTTGTTCAGATCAAAACTATTCATTTGGATATACAAGATCTTGACAGAATCCAGCACCATTGATAGGCCATCCATGGAGAAACTCTTCATTGAGCATAGAACATAATATTAGTACAAAATGTGTACTCCAAGATGGTATATAAGTTATGCGCAGAAATTTAAAATGCAACTTATGGTTACAAGTGTAGATGATAATATAAAGTACCTGAAGAACTATGGAGCCAAACACCATATTGAAATGAGCATAGAGATCATGTATTACACCCAAAGTCTCCAGTTTAGGCACAGAGAAGACGGTTATTTTCCACGGTGAATAACTAGAATCAAGGATCTACCTTTGAAGTGAAGGGGCATCTTGGATGATGAGCTGCCTTTCGTCAAAAGAAATTCCAATTCTTACAAGGTTAGGTGACTTTATTTGGAGACAACCGATTCTAACTGTGAAAACAAGCACCAAGCACTCTAGCGCAGGGCAACTGGAGTGGATGATGTTGTGCAATGAGGCCTCTGATATACGAACCCGCACAAGTGAAAGTTTCTTGAGAAATGGGAGGCGAAGGTTTAGTACTAGATTGTCTGGTAGGTAGCACAGCGCAAAGGTGGCGGTGTGGAGAGAGGAGGAAAACCGCAAGATGGACATCGGTGCTGAGGGCACAAGTTCATGGCGTTCGGTATGTGGTATGTGATTTCCAGGGGAATAGTAGAACTCAAGCAGCTGTAGTTCTGTGAATTCAGGGGATTTCAGCCAGGCGTCCACCGTGCAGGGCATGGTATGCTTGCTCAGGTAGCATGACGGGATGCAGAGGCTTTGAACGAAGCCCTGGTGGGAGGAGATGATGGCTTTGGGGATTTCAAAATCATTGAAGAGAGATAGCTGACGACAGTCGAGATTAAGGGGCACGACGCACCATAGAGGGCGCCACTGAATTGAGAGGACTTGGGTGTGGCAGCAATCCTTGGTGGGGAGAAGCGAGATGATCTCCCCAAGGACGGCGTCCGGGAGATCGCTGATGCGGTCCACCCGAGATTCTACGGTTCTTGGGATCTGGTGGGGGCGGGGTCCCCGCTTCTCCCTGCGCTGTCGGGTGCGGGATCTACAACAGGCGTCACCGCTGGCGGGAGCCTCATCTTCTTGGCGTTGGGGTCAGCCGACTCCATTTTCCTCGAGGGCGTCGCGTCGTGCTCACGGATTTGAGCAGAGTAACGAATGACGAGCCTAGTTGTAGTGCGAGCGAAGAAGAAGGGGAGCTGGGGGTTTTCTGTAGGAGTGAGGAAAAAGGGGAGCTGGGTTTTTTTGTAGGAGTGAGGTGAGGAATTTGGGGGTACGAGTGGAGTGAGCTGACATGAGGTGGGTGGGAGCGAGGAGGAAGAAGAGCACCCAGGTTTTTTTGGGGGGGGGGCGGTGTGCTGGGTGTGGGTAGCGCCTCTCATTCAGTAAATATATGGGCTTTTGAATTGATTTGATGATTTACTAGTGTGGATGGTATGTTTTGTCTTGGGCCCAGAGAAACAATTACTACTATTACAGTGGAGACACTCTACAGCTACCCAGAAAAAAATTACTATTAGTGCAGTGGAGACACTCTACCGCTTCTGACTCCTCCTAGGTCATTGAAACGTCTCCCTCTACTAAATGACGTTATACTTTTGTTCACCGACATGCAGGCCATGCAGCGCGCGGGTCCAAATGCCATCCACCAAATTAGAAGGCAATATGCAGGCGGAGAGTCACCCCGGTCGTAGCGCGGCAGTAACGAGCCGTCGTATCACAAAACCCCACCTCCCCGTAGTCTAAGTTTGACGGACGAAGCAACCATCATTTCACTCTTCGCTGAATCCCCTTCTCCCTCACCGTCTTCAAGAAAGGCAACACTCGCATCTGCCACTGTTCTTCTCTCCCAACGAAGGGAAGGTAAGCGGATCCGTGATGTTGGTATATTTTCATTCAGAGAAAAAAAGAACTTTTGCAAAGCAGTAACCGATCCTCACTCTCTTTTTTGTTTCATTGTCATTGCGATTGTGTTTTCCTTTCAGTGGTCTCCTAGTATTCGTTAGTTTCATGATGGACCAAGGAGAACCAGGCAAAGATCTACTGATATTAGAGCAGACGCGGGAGGCTGATCCCCATGAGACAGAGAGCTCCAAGAAGATGGAGGCAACTACCGAGCCGACCCCAGATACGCTCACGGCCACTTCTGAGATGGTCAACGCCCCGTTTAAGGTTACAGCCCCCATGGCACTGCAAAGCAGTTTTCCCCCTTCG